>NW_007249869.1:658389-675355 GCF_000164805.1 Carlito syrichta | reverse complement strand
TCAGCCTCCCAAAGCGCGGGATTGCAGGCTGAGCCACCGAGCCCGGCTCAAATTTTGTCTTAATAGCTCTTTGTGGTATCCAGTTTCTAAAACAGTGGTTGACACAAACTGTGCATTCAAAAAAACACTTACTAAAAAAAGATTCATATATGATTTATTATATATAATACATATACAATTAATGCATGACTCAATATATGACTTATTAGCTAATCGATGTTTCTTTTTTTTTACTATACTTCTTAAATTGTTTGTTTACAGAAAAGCTTCATAAATGTGATTGTGAATATGAAAAATAAACTTCAAAGCTAAGGAAAATTTCATATATACACACCACTTAATCCTCCACATTTCACTTTGACATTAAGTTGTATTATTCCCATTTCACAGATGGGGAAAGTTGTGCTTAGAGGTTAAACATGAGGTTTAGAGGTTAGAGGTTCACGCAAGTCATGAAATTACAAAAGTAAAGCAAAGATTTTGCAACCAGGTGCACATGAGTCTAAATCCCACCGTTTTCTAGTGTACCTAGGAAAAGTTGATTTCCTTACACCTTAAAGAATAAAATTAACACATTCCTTTTAGACAGTCTATTATCCTGATCTTGTCTTGAGAGTCAACACAGCTGTCAACAGTCTTCCACAATGTTAAACATACTCTTAGAAACACATCCCTCTCACTATGTATTTCTTAGGCTTAGAGGAGCTTAAGGGACTTAAGTGAGCTTAAGGTGTCAGATCTATTGAGGCAGAACAGAAATCAACACACTTACAACCCAACCCTAAAATCCTTAACAGTCCCCAGACAGAAATGCTCCTAGGTACCAGGGAGGAGATTTCACTCAGTGAGGTAGCAGAGAATGGCAGGGATTGAAGAGAAGAGAAGCCTAAGCTCTGTCTGATATAATGCTTCTCAAATTCTGGTCACATGGGCATCACCAGGGAGGTCTTTAAAAGGTTGCAGCACCCACTCCAGAGTTTTCCATTTAAAAACCTTTGGGTTGGGTATGGAAATTTGCATTTTTTACAAGCCTCTAGTTGATGTGGATACTGCTGGTCCAGGGACCACACTTTGAGAATAACTAGTCTATAGAAACCAGCTTCTATTCAGCTGTAGTCAATGTTAAAACTGTGAGATGTTCCTTAACCTTAAGATTTTTCAAGCAAGACTGGATCTTTTATGTCTGATTTTATTTTTTAAATATTGTACAGATCACACAGAACAAGATTTCAAGACAAGAATGTCTAATCCTTGAGGAACTATGTGGCCAAACTTTCTAATTTAGGGGACTCAACAGAGCATCAAGCCACATTTACCCAAAGAAAACAGAAACCAATCTGAGCTGAGCAGGTAAATAAAACGAACTGGTTTATTTTTGCTTTATTTAATCAACCCGGAGTTTTAAGATGCTCAGGTGTCTCACAACCATAAGGTCATCCCCAATGATGACAGAAAATTGTGCAGACAGCTGTCTCTAACCTGGAACCCTAAAGGTACCATTCACAAACAACAAGGAAAGCTAAATTCAAGCAATAAATATTAAATAAATCCATGGTTTTGGAAGATCATCCTGCCCAAGATAATGTTTGTGAGTATTAATATCACCCCTTCCGCTTTCAGGCCTCCTTCCAGGGAACATCAGTGCCACTGTTGAAGGGCTTCCTGGAGAGATGAAGATGACGATGATGATGATGGTAATGATGTTGATGCCAAAGTTCTTCAACACTTTACATCCTGTCTGGCCTTGTGCTGAAAACACATATCATCTTAATGAATCCTTACTAGATTCCTGCTCAAACAGTACTACCATTAGCCCTATTTTACAAATGAAGAATGGATGCTAATGGATTAACTAACTTGCCCAAGTTAATACAGCTGGTTAGTGAAGGGGCTAGATTTGAGCCCAAGTTCTACTGTGCAACCTCGTACACATACCACTCACTGCCTTCAACTGTAGGAAATTTGGAAGCTGGAGGACACTGGCCAGAATACAAGGATATATGATACCTCTCAAGTCCCACTATAAAGCTATGATTATGTAATACCCAAAGCAACAGGCCTAAAACCATCTTGTCCTCTGATCCAGAAACAAGAAGGATAAAATTGTCTAACTTGCTCATCAAAAAAACAAAATTCTATCCTTGTCATATCTGGACAATTAGATCTACATTTGGGAAGCAAAAACAATGACTCTCATCAGCTGTCAAGCAGAGTATATTAAATTTCTTGTTCCTTAGACAGCTCCCATTGATCAGTTTTACTTAGACTCAGTCTCCAGAGTAGACTTCATAACTTAGGTTTATGACTTGATCAAATGATGCAGAAAAACAACCCCAAAAGCTAAATGATTATATTATGCACATTACAGAGTGCCATGTTTATGGCAGGGCAGCTGACTATACAAACAGAGGATTTATCACCCTGATACAGATGGCCTAACAAAGAGTTCCAATTCAGTCATTCAAGAGGCTGTGTTGTACCTCCGGGAGATGCATGACAGCCAGATAGTTGCATGTTAGAGACATTTGCGAGGTTCCCACTGGATACCAAGCACTAAGACCCAAGGTAAACAAGGCAGACCAGCCCTCTAGAGGTTTGCATTCCAGTGGGGAAGAAACGCACAAAGCAAATAAGCCAGCACAAACTTAAGTAACTGCAACTCATGGAAAAAAAAAAAACGGCATAAGTGAATGTGAAATAAAACTATCAGAAAGAGTCTATAAAATACTGGGCCTCTTGAGGAGATGACATATAAACTGAGCACTGATGGGTCTATAAAGATGAATTGAGGGGCATTCCAGGCACATGGAACAACAGAATCAAGAGCTGCAATATAGAAGACAAGGATGAGAATAACACAGAATGGTAGGGAACAGGACAGGGCTTGGCCCAAGATGTGAAATGAAGTGCAGAGAGGAGCAAGATCACAATGGACGTTAGTGGTCCATTGTTAGTGGTCTCTAGAAGTGCAGAGAGGAGCAAGATCACAATGGACGTTAGTGGTCCAGGAAGGTTTCTTGTATAAGCAGAGGCACTAATGAAGGTGTAGGTGGCATATCTGAGAGGAGAAAACACGTGTTTTGTGAAGATAAGACATTTTGAGAAGAAAAACAAAACCAATATGGCTACTATTTTCTTCCATCCAAATACAGTCATTGTCCAGTATCTTTCGTTGGCAAGGTTGCACTGCAGATACTACCCACTTGCCTCCAACAATCATTTCTGCCCATCCATACCCATCTCCCAATTAGGGAACCTGTCTGCCTGAGGACAGGGCAGTGCCCGACACCAAATCAGGTGACCCTCTCTTAAATATCTTCCTTTCTTCAAGGTCTTGGCAGAATGAACTCAGATGGTCTCTTGACCCAACAAAGGCCCATGCTACTCTCTCTCTAAAGAGTTTGAAATTGGGACACAGAATTAATTGTGGCCTTGGACTTGCGAGGACTGGAGGGAACAGTTCTTGACAGAACGGTACTTAATGGAAGAGAGAAAAAACCTCAATAGACAAAGTCAGACTAACAGATGCTGAGACCATGGTACAGGAGAGCCATCAGTCCAAGAGACAGAGAATGAGCGAAGCAGTGGCGTAGGGTTCTTAGGACTTCCCTATAAATGATCCCTTTCCCACTCTGAGTCCTGGCTGAATGTACTTTCAGTCTGAGAGACACTCTTGCATTCTCCAAATAAACTCCTATTTTGCTTAAAGGAAGTTTGTGTGGATTTCCATTCTTGCCCAAAAAAATGATCCTTGACTAACACAACAAGTTCAGGGGTATTAGGCTAGAAAAATTTAACTATCTCTAACTTAACAAATAATTATCAAGTGCATAGTCTGTGTTCTGCAAAGGGAAGCAGTGACGAATAAGACTCAATTCTTGTCTCTGAAAACTTCACTGTTCAGCAGGGGAGAGAATCATAAAGGGAACTTATGAAAGGCCAACACGTAAAACAGAACAACAAAGGAAAAAATCTGTAACATACAAATGAGGGCAATTAATTTAAACTAAGAGATTCAGGGATGGCTTCATAAGAGAGGTAGTATCAAGAAACCCTGACCTTCATGTGTCCCCAAATACAGGCAACATCACAGGTTGCTATTATTTTACTTGATTCAAGAAAATTCCTTGAATATTTGTTACCAGCCCAACAATTAGCAGAAATAATAATGATGATGATGATGACGATGTCTAGATTGATTTGCTTTGGGAATACAAAGACTATCCAACAAACCAGGAAAATACATAAACCTCATTAAGGCAAATTCTCCAAAAATAAAGAAATAAAAATACAAGAGTCACATGTTATTAACTGGCTGCAGACATCTGCTTTCAGATTAAGAAAGGGATGGCCACACCACCTGTCATTGTTTCAGTCCAGAGATCCCATCTGACGCTTCAGGTGGGGTGACTCAATAGTACAAAGTTGGCTGCTGCGAGTCAATTAAAATGGAATTACACAAAAATAGGGGCTCTTCACAAAGAGAAGCAATGGAAAAATACTAAAACTGCCTGCAAGACACAAGAACTTACTTGACAAGTCACTCCAAGACTACACGGAATGGATTTCTTCTACATTCTGCTAGAGAAGCTACTGAGTGACACACCAGCACTAAGACAGGAGAGGCATGCATCCTGTTGGAAGCCTAATGATCACCTAATTGTTCTTGTGGATGGGAAAGAACTGGCAATTATCTACACCAGAAGACCTATGTTTAGTGATTACGTGTTTGCATGCTCTCTGTACAAATGCTGCATCCACGTCAATAAATTTGAGGAGTACATTATACCGCACAGTGCATCACTCACCTAAAACTGCATAGCCAGGGAAGCGGAGCAGATGGCAAGTGAGAAAGAAATATTGATCACCATGAATAATTTTTACTAAAAAGCATATAAAAACTGGATTTTAAAATATTTCAAAATAATTTATTCACTGTGGCCTCACTGTTTTACATTTCTGTTTATAAATATTTACAATGCACTATCTTCGTAAAATAATTATTATTCAGTGTTCACAGTACAGAGAAAGGCATCAGAGACTGTTTGTGTGTATGCCTCTACTAATCTGTGTGACAATATTTTAATTTAGCATTAATTCTCAACTCTTCCCAGTTAAACATACATGGCTTTATTTGTTCTCTGTTTCAGGAGATATTTATAGACAAGCAACATGCATCACAGTACCAGTTTTTATTTGTAGTGATTTAGTGATACAAGGGAGAGACTTCAAGTTAATATTAATGTGGAATACTAACAACTTTTCAGCCCAGCTGCCTATGTACCTTCAACAAGTCAATGGAATAAAAGATGCTATTCAAAGGGATAGGTGTGACTCAAAGCAATTTCACTAATGAATGTCTTAAAGGAGTAAGAGACATGCTGTGGTCTATTCCAAGATGAAAAAAGATAGCTGAATAGTCAGTAACTAAGACTCCTCCTGGATGTCACATAACCTGTCCAATCAGAAATGTCAATACATCTTGAAATGGCGCTGAAAATAAAAGTTTACAATTGTACTCCTCCAATGCTAAGTAAAATTCTCAACCAAGAATATGGAAAAACCTTCATATATAATTTCATGTTAACATATCAATAATAGTCCTTTCTGCCTTGCTTCATCTTCTATATTTTCTTTCAATTTCCCTACATTTAATCTTTAGATCTAGTGACTGGCACATCTATGGAGTTAAATGTTGAGCTGAGTTTTAGAATAGCGATTATCAAATGATCAGCCTTCCTGGATCTCTTTAAATTAACCAAACTAGGACCTATTAGATCCTCATTCTTTTTTTTTTTTTTAATGAGTAGTAAGGCTGAGGAGCAACAGTAGCAAATCTGACCCAAAGTTCTGGTAAAAAGGTTCTGAAATGATTCTGCCTATTACCAGGAATATTAGTATTTCTGTCACTTCTTCTGTGACTCTTATTCCCTGTAGAACAAATGAATGAGTATATAGCATGTGTGTTTGTGTGTGTGAGATGGGTAGTTATGGTGCTATACATATACTATGTAGATAATTAATGGAACAAAAATTAAAAAATAATTCCTCATGGCCTTCTTTGAAGGAAGGGAGTCTCATTTTGGTTGGAGATAAAGACATATAAGACAACTCAAACACAGAAAATTTTCAAAATAAATTTATTTCATCAGTTCATATGCTCTTTCATTTTCAGGTTAAACTAAGGGGTTAGTATTTGCTCCTTTCCCCAGAAATAATGAACTTGGCAATTCTATCTCTAAATTGAAATTCTGTTCTTTAATGAGCATAACATATTATGTTGTGTTACGTTACTATTTTAGGAGTGAAGAAAAAATAAGAATTCTGTGACACTCCACACTGATAGGAAACAAAGTATTTTATTTTATTTCAGACAATATTAAAGTCATCTATTGTTAAAGGAGAACTTTCTCAAGTACATCTGTGTATACATACAGATATGTGTGTGCTTACAAATGTTATTATTTCAGTAGAACTGAAATATAATATAAATCTTTAACTCCCCTGAGTAACACAATATGATAATCACCAAGTACATTCCCCTACCAAAGTAAATTTAAGATAAGGATATTTTTAATAATGGGTAACTGTAAGGGAATTTGACATTTAGTTATAATTGAGAAGGTAGGTTTCTAGCCAGATACCTATATTGCTTGGGACACACATATAAATAGATTTAAGCCATAGTTGTACTTTTATGCTATTTTATTTCTGGTGCCTAATCAACATACATTTATGTAGATGTTCATAAATTTTTGCTAAGTCCAAAATGAGACAGCATAGCATTGCAGGTTATAAATATTATTTTAAAATTAAAAACAATTTAAACATTACCACTGTCATTAACTAATGGTTTGTAGCTTCCACTGGGACAATAAAAACATTAAAATTCAATTTATATAACATTTACTTCTCATAAGAGAAAAAAATTAGCCATTAACATTTTCCAGTTAAAAACACCTAAAATCCTATTGGGTCACAAACACAAAGACTTGGTCTCATAAATGAACACTTGAAAAAGACTGAAACTGAACAAAATAAAAGTTTAAACATATGACATACTGTACACAGGTCCAGAGTAGTCAGTGATTCTTATCCATCATGTTTTCAGCCTAAAACATAGTTTATATTCAAGTACTAAGGTGGGGGTTAATGTTAGATTAATTGCTGGGAGATGCCATTATGTACTGGCATTAAATTGAAATAATACTATGATTACAACAATTTATCACAAGTTGATTCCATCAGACAATTATCAGGGAAGTTTCCCTTCTTCCCCAGGACATGTTGGTGCTCTTCAATCAAACTCAGATGCGTACAATCCTTCTTACCTAAATTGATTTCTCTTCAAGCTTGTCCTTTCCCTTCTGATTTGTTAAGTCCACCACTCCACATCTCACTGTGATGTTCTTGCCTGTACATCCTGTTCTTTCTACTTTATGCAGCAGAATTCTCATAATTTTGTCACAAAATATTTCCAGTGGACCATTGCTATAACTTAGCGGAAGAAAAATAATGGATGCAGTTTGGGATTTCATTAAAAAAAAAAAAAAAAAGTATCTTACAGGTGTCAACATCTGAAAAACCTTCACCTTAAATTCTCCCCCCTAGCTTCACTACGTCCAGTCTCCCATTTCCAATCCTGCTTGCCCAAACTGTGCCATTTTTCAGGGCTGTAATAAATGCCTCCCTATGAATCTCTGCAGGTTTCTATTGCTTACTTCATTAAATAGAAAAGCTCTACAAGCTGGCCTTTATATAGACCATCAAGGTAAGGAGAGCAAATAGTATTTATAGCTTTTCCTGCCCTAAGAGTCTGGGATTCTGTGTTTTAACACCATCACCTGCCCAGCCTCTATCAACATTATTCACTTGTGTGATGAACATGCACAAATTTACCATGAATACATTTCCCAGCAAATCATCACCAAAGGTTATTAAAAAGGACCCCAAAGAAGAAAAGTTTAACAGACAGTTATCCACACCTCAACAATGGACCAGTATATTTGTGGTAGGGGGTGGGAAGTTGGGCATGGATGGGATATAGGTGCTAAAGTCAGCACAAAACATGAAACCAAGCAGGATATCGTCAAAATCAAACTCAATAAAACCTTTGGGACGACAAACTGGAAGATCAAGGAATCTGTCCTCTGCCCAAATTTCCAAACAACACTCTCTGTCGGGAGGATTACTATATATGGTAGCTGGCTTGCAACTTAGTCTTATGTAGGAAATAGATCTGTCCTTAAATTCAGAATCATGTAAGCAAGTCACTATACGAACAGGCTGCAGAGCAGATTATAACAGTATCTAGTATTTTCTCTGGAGCATTTGTGCTTTAGAGTAGTAGAACGTTGTGCTCTAAGTACACAGAAGGGTCTTTGTTGAAGGGTCTTTGTTTCCTTCCTCTGGCTCTCATGGATTATAATTGAGCATGATGAGCTAAAAGAATGTAAGGTAGGACTCTATCGTCCTTCTTCTACATTGGAGGAGAAAGTGCAGCAATGAGCCTTGGGGCTAGAAATTATGTTAATTAAACAAGCAACAGATATGGAGTTCAGCTTGTGGGAAGAGTATCCCCTCCCCATATAACAACCACAACAATCATATTCATTACACTGCTTAATTACCATTGCAATATCCAACTTTAATTTACTAGGGAGCCCTTAGATAACCTTTACAAGTGCAGCCTGGCATTGGGAAGTGTTTACGTTTGTACACAGGCCCCGATATACTAGGAGACCCGCCTAGGTTTTCATACACCAAAGTCATCAACGGCAAGGCTTACCCTCAATTCCTTTTCTAACCATTCCTTTTGCCTGAATGCTTGAGCCAGTACCTGGTTTCTATTTTTGCCCCTTTCAAATAATACTTAATTGCCAGTAGCAGAGCAAAGGTGGGTGGGAGAACTGTAAGGCTCTGACTTAGCTGGGGGCAAGAGAAGCCTCCTCAAGGAAGTGATTAAAGTAAAGCTCTGAAGCATAAGCTAGAATTCAATCAGGTGAAGCACGTTGGGAAGTAGGAAAGGATTTCCAAGTAGATAGCAGTAAGGGTAGGGGAAATTGGTTCGATGTAGGGCAGGAGAGGTAAGAAAGGGTGAGAAATGAAGAAAAGTCGTCGCTGGATCCTGGAATGTATCCTGAGATCCATGGAAAGCTTCTGAAAGTCTCCATTCCCCACCAAAAAGTGATAGTCATATTTCTTTCTTTTTTTTTTTTTGAGTTGGAGTCTCACTCTGTCACCCAGACTGGAGTGCAGTGGCCGCTCCCGGCCACCGCAGCCTCGCCCTGCTCGCCTCAGCCTTCTGAGTAGCCGGAATTACAGGCACGCGCTACCACGCCCGGCTGATTTTTTGATTTATTGTAGAGATGAGGTCTCGCTGCCCAGGCGGGTCTGGAACCCACGGGCTCAGGCAATCCACTCACCTCAGCCTCCCAAAGGCGCGGGATTACAGGCTGAGCCACCGAGCCCGGCTGATAGTCATATTTCAAGTTTTAAAAGTTCCTCCAAATTTTCCTTGCTGACAACTGTGGGATCACACAAGAGTAAACTCGGAAAGATATCCTAAAGCTTCTACAGTCATCTAGGAAAGAGATTAGTACTGAGTGGTGGCAGTCAGTATGGGGAGAAAAAATGAATTCAAGAGACATTAAAAAGAAAAACTGACACAAGCCAGCTAATGATGAATGCAGATGGAGGGAGAAATGCATTCCAGGTTCGAGGCTAGTGCAAATGGACTTACTGGTTCTGATATTCAAGGGGACAGGAAGGGCTGAAAAAGAAACAAGTTGAAGGTGAGGAAATAGAAAGAAGGAAGCAGATGCTGAGGCTGGTTTTAAGGTGCTCTGAGAACCCCAATGTCAAGGAGGAAGTAGGTTATAGTGGCCTTAAGCTCAAAAGAGAGATCTCAGTCAGAAATAACACTTTGAGAGTGCTCTTGGAATAGACGGTAATTTTAGCCATTATGAGGTTGCCTGGGGAGACCATGTAGAATGAGAAGAGAAGGGGCCTCCACAAGGATCCTTAGAGGAATTCCAACAGTTAACAAATTTAATGAATGACAATGATTCGACACTTTTGTCATTCAATGCCTTGATGTGGATAAAATGATGGCTTGTCACTCCCAGATCACAAACCTGCTAAGAGTTCTCAGCACTGCTTAAAGCAAAATTGCCCTCACAATCTTCAGAATTCTGTCTTATATTCATAGGCCAGGACCCAAAGTGGCCGTAAAATTGATGGTAACTTCCTGGGACCCAGGGTTTGCTTGTACATCCTAGGCACTGCCATATGTATGAGGTCTGGGGAATAGTGAGATTCAGATTCTATTACTTTTGATTTCGGTTTGAGTTATTTGCTAATACCCATCAGACAAAGATGATTTCACAGAGTCAAATAAACACCTCCAGATGCAACAGAGCACGCCCTCTCTGTACTTTGTAAAACAGCAGCAGTTAGTGAACTGTTGCCAAGAAGAAATCCTAGCACATTCCCCAACAAACACTCTGTATAGGCTGCCTCAGAACCAGGCACTGAAACAGGCAATGGAGAGACACAGAAAAATTTGGAGAGTTCTCCGCCCTCAGGGAGACCAGAGAGGGCAGATTGGGAAGCGTCCTGCCTCTAAATGATGTAGGACTTAAACATATAAAGAAACCCTACAATCTACAAACATGAAGAATGTTTCTTAAAAGTTTGCCTGAAGTAAATTTTCAGCTGTGACGTGCTATCTACAATATTGAGAGAAATAACATCCTTCTAAAAATAGCACAAAGGTAAAACATAGCCTGCCACAGGTTAAAGAAACACAAATTCCAAGCAAATTTTGAAAAGATGGGATTACTATAAAACTAAGAACACTAAAACCTGCAGTTTAAGAAGCTTCCCAGACCCAGTTATACAGGACATCACACTTCCTAAATAATTTCAGCAGAGGCCTCACAGACAAAGCTGGACAGGCTGGACCAGAAGTAATCTTCAGTTCCAATTTTAATCACTAGGAGAAAGTTCAGCTGAGAGGGGAGAAGACTTCTGCAATACAAAATAGAGATCAGAAGGAGTTGAAGGAGAACTAAAGCATTCCTAAAAATCTGTATGGGTAGGTTCTGTCACATCTGACAATGAATAACTACTATCTTTAAAATCTATGAGACAATTAATAACCTCTTGCACTACTTAGGAAAGTGATTTTTTAACCAGTTCTAAGTTTTTGCAATGGAAATTTCAGAGACAGGGAACTGGAAGAGAGAGATAGCATGACTTGGAGACATCGGGGTTCGTCTTCAGAGAAAATACTTGTACACACTGTACAACGAAGGATTATTACAAAGCTTACATGATTTATCCCAGAAATTCTGTTCTTTAAATGGGATATTTATGAATACAGCATGCCATGCAGCAACCAAGTTCTCTTCCCAGTTTTGACTCTTTACATTAATAATTTAAATTTAAGATCTAAAAACATCCATTTTCACATTTCCTGTGGCAGGCGTAAATAAGGTGAAATAATTAAGGAGACTGAATCTGCCAGGTCAAGTACCAATCAAGACTCCCCAGATGATAAAGTGTTTTTTATCCAATTACCAGAGGTACAAGAAAGCAAATGCAGTCTGCCCCTAACACAACCATATAGAAGAAACTTATAACCAGTAATTTTTTTTTTAGTCAGAGTCTCACTCCATCGCCCAAGTTGGAGTGGAGTGGTACACTAACAGCCACCCCAGCGTGGACTTGCTGAGCTCTGACGATCCTTCTGCCTCAGCCTTCCAAGTAGCCAGAACTATAGGTGCACACTACCACGCCCAGCTAATTTTTTTATTTTTATTTGTTATAGAGACGAGGTCTCACCATGTTGCCCAGGCTGGTCACACACCTGTGAGGCTCAGGCAGTCCTCTCGCCTCGGCCTCCCACAATGCTGGGATTACGGGCTTGAGCCACCACACCTGGCCTTACCAGTAATTTTTAAAATCATATGAGTAAAAACCATTTGAGGCATGGTTGCTGCTCCTCAAGTTCTTCTTGGGGCTTCAGTCTAAGAGAAATACCAAGAACCCTTAGCCCTCTCAAACCTATCATTTATGCTTTCTCTTTCAGCATTCACTACATTGGATACCTACTATGTATAAAACCACGAGGGTGAAAAAGACAAGATATAATTGCTGCAAGACTGGAACCCTCAGAAACCCCCACAGTCAAGCATTCAGAAAAATACAGTTTGGGGGCAAAATTGTCATAACAGGGGCATAGTCAAAACTGCATGGACACAAGAAGAAACAAGTAAGATGGTGGCAAGTCAGGAGATTGGAGCGAGCTGGAGGCAAAAAATGTTGGAAAAGACAAAAGAGGTCAGAGCAGACAGAGCAACTACCTGGAAGAGGAGCCTCAGAAGGACCCTGTAATGCAAGCAAAGTAATTTAAGACTTTATATTACTAGCAATGCCAGGCCCTTGAGGGATTTTTCTGGAGGAAGGGTCCTGATAACTTTTGTTATATTTACCAGGGGATCTGAAGTACTGAAGGCAGTCATTAAAAACCAAAGTCTTTAAAAACCCAAAGGCACAGGAAGGAGGGAAAATGTCCTGGGTTTCACCACCTGAGCTGCCCTTGCCAGCTGTGGAAGCATAGTTCCTTAACCTCTCTCTGTCACAAACTTTTCACATGTGAAATTAGGGCAATGCTGTTTTCAGGCAGGATGAATTGTGCTAAAGGTAAGGTACACTAGGCACTTGAAAGGCATGTGGCATGTGGTAAATGTTACCCCAAGCCTCACCTCAATTATGGATTTTCCCCAACAATGCCCAGACCCTGATTCTCTCTGACATACTTAATTTTGTGATTCTCCTTAATCAAACACCCTGCATCAGATCCTCTCCTTCATATTTATACCCCTCAACACATAAATGGCTACATTTTTATTTAATCCTCATTATGCTACCATCAACAAGAAAAACTGCATTATTTTAATTTTTCCATCTGTTCATTTAAATCTATTTTCCTTCAGTTATAAATACCCTGTCACACCTGGGATTTTTGTTTGTTTAGTTGGTTGATTTTGATTTTTTTTTTTTTTTTTGGCTGTCATTGTTTTGTAAGCTATCGGGCTATGCTCTAAAGAACTATTATTACCTGGGGGGGTGGAATATCAGGCCATTGGGAAGACCATATGAGCATTCCCATTAAAAATTCCCACATGCTAAGGTCCCATGGCTTTTTTTTTTTTTACTAAGTGCTCTCTTTCTTCCTTGGTGTGTTACCAAGTTGAGCTCTATTACTGGAAGTGAAGAAGAAATGCCTTTCTCTTTCCCTGACAGCTATATTCCCACTGTGACAAAGATAATCATAGACATTAACAGTGGTAACAAGCTATTAGATCATCAACTCGGTGCTTCTTCCAGGGCAGGCAAAGCATCTAAAATAACACAGTATCATGACTGCATTCTCAAAGGTAAATACATTAATTCTCAGTCCCAATTAATGAAAAGCCTCTTTACACACCTACGTTAAATCCCTCTATGTCTGATACAATATTCTAGGTATTCAAAATCAGCCTCCTCCTCAGAGGTATTCAAACCTCTCTCCATCCTTTCCCTCCGGTTCTCTAATAGATCCACTCTTCTGTCCTCTTGATTACTTTTTCCACTCCAGAGCTGTCAACCCCTCTGCCCTTTATTGGAGTTATAGCAACCAATCAATCCATATCTGGAGAACACATCCTACCTACTCTTGACCCCTCAACATTAGCAGAAGAGTGTTACAAGCTCCATAAAGAAAGGAATTCCAGGATGTTTTGTACACTTTAGAACTCCCAGCACCTAGAAGCAATGCCTGGCCTTTGTAGGTGCTCAGTAATTCTTAGCTAAAAGGATGAATAAGTGAATGAATGAATGAACAGATCACAATTTTCTTTCTGATTCTCTAGAGGACAAGTGTTTTTCTTGTCTGGTCAGCATCATTTCTTCTTATTATGATAACACACTCAGATTTCCTTTTGGGAAATGCTTCCCTCAATCCATATTCAGTCTTTGTGAAAGGCAGTCAAGGTGTCAGGACTTTTCCTGAGAAAGGAGGCAGACAGAAAGTCAGGCCCAGCGGTTGGACATGTTTGTCCCTCTGGATGCAGACAGTGATTGGTCCAAAGATAAGGCCTTTGCAGGAATTCTTTGGAAAAGGAGCTCTTGTTCTGTTGGCACTTCAATTATAAAGATGATTTAAGCCCAGCAATGTCAGGGACCACCACAAGGAAAGGGCCTTCTGAGAAAGGAAGCCAGTCCAGGAGGAGGCATGCACATACCGAAAACTGAAGTCGGAACCAACCCCAGATTTTTCAGTTACTTCAATCAATAAATTCCAATTTTTGCTTCAGCCCAGTTTGTCCCGGGTTTTCTGTTACACGTGGCTGAATAAGTCCTTACAGATACGTGTCACCTTCATCTGGGAAACCTTCAAAGCTTCAGATTTCCTATATATCACTGGCATTCTTTCACTGAGTAATTCTACATTTTATCTCAATTTGTCGTTCCCATAATGCCCACACACTGGTCAGAACCATTGCTGTTGAAATTATCCTGGCTGGGCTCGGTGGCTCAGCCTGTAATCCCAGCACCTTGGGAGGCAGAAGCAAGTGGACTGCCTGAGCCCGCAGGTTTGGGACCAGCCCAGGGAACTTGGTGAGACCTCATCTCTACAATAAATCAAAGAAAAAAGTTAGTTGGGTAGGGTGTGGTAGCGCACACCTGTAGTTCTGGCTACTTGAAAGGCTGAGGTGGAAGGATTGTTGGAGCCCAGTAGGTCGATGCTGGGGTGGCCATGAGTGTGCCATGGCACTCCAGCCTGGGTGACAAAGTGAGACTCCAACTCAGAAAAAAAAAAAATGAAATGAATCCTTCCTTGTATCACATATTTTCTATGTATAATTTCTCAAGTACAAATCAAGTACTGTCCCTTACATTGTAACATGGTTTCCTAAATTATTGTAATTTTTTCCACAACTATTTTATATACTCTGAGCAGATGCTCATTACACAGGCCAACCACAAAACTGACCTCTAGTCCACCTTAGTTTATCTCCTTCTGCAGGCCCACAAATTAGCATGGGATCAAAAGCCCGCATGCCCACATGATGAAGCTGGACTAATTATCATTGCTAATAAAAGCACTGTCGCCCTGGTTGGTCCACTTTGGTGATTGTTAAAAGAAACCTGAGTCTCTTCTACAAAGGAATAAATCTCTGCTGAGAAACTCTTCCTTACTTAACCCCAAACATGCATCCCCCAAGAAGGGATTTTAGCAGAACATTCTTTCCTTTAATAGGAGCTGTCATTTCTCATCATGCCATGTCTAAATTTGTTAAAATGTTTTCGCTAATTTTCAATAATTCTCTTAAAAGTTTCTAGAAGAGAGAAGAGATCGCAAGGAACTCTAATGTAAGAACACGCTCATGTCCCACAAATTTAGTGTGCTTGAAAGGTCTTTGAGAGTTGAAAGTAAACAGATGTCTTCAAATGTCTGCAACAGAAGAGAGCAGTGCCAAAATAGCACACTGATGCAGTCAGTGACACTAATTACTGAGCACAGGTATTTTTGGTCTCTCATTTACAACATCAAGGCTGAGCTAAATCCATTGCAACAGAAAATCCTACCTGTACTTGGCTTACGTATGGATAAGCATCCCATGTGAATTAAAACACACACACCACAATTCACACAGAGGGCACTCCTGAAGGTAAGAGTGTTCTCTATCAATTAGGCCCACAGAAAAGTGTATGACTGCAGGGTTTGACGCTCTCCCTTCAATCTTCTTAATTAGAACCTAAGTCTTCACGGAATCATTTCTAAATTAAATCTTTCTCTGCTCCCCAAATTAAATCCTTCTCTGTTCCCTATTCCAAACCTCTCACGCATGGCAGGAATTAACATTTTTATTTATCACATTTTAAAAATGTATTTTGTTTCTCAGCTTCTGCCACTTGTGGCATCACTGTCAGAGCATAGCCTTGATCGTACTTCTGACAGACAGAAAATTTAAAAGTCATTACCCAGTGCGATTTTATTTACTGCTAGGGAAGGCAGAGCTGACTCTGGGATTGTATAAGGAAGACACAAAATACTAATCCCTAGGTGTGTGTTAATAATCTTCCAGCAAAGTTTTTAATTTTGTGCTGTCTGAATAATTAGTCACTAAGTCAACAAGTCCAGTATTATAAGCAACAACTGGTACTTCGATATAAAGAGAGGGAGAGTAGTAAAAAGAAGGAAGAGAGGGAGGGAGGGAGAGAGAAAGAAAGAAAGAGAAAGAACCAAGAAACTTGGCTGGGCAGATGAAAGCTCATTTCAACAGTGATGTTTAATAACGATACAGTTTGGGCAGGCCACATTACGTCTCTGTACTTCATTTCTCTCACCGACGGGAAAGGAACAGTAATCCCGTCTGCTGCCAAGCTGGCCCTCATGGTCACTGTCAGTTTTTATTCTATATTCATAGTTCTCAGGACAGTGCCTAGGTAAGCAAGTCAGTGTTCAATAAATATAGCCCTTGTTGATCTTATCAATTTAGCAAAAGTATTTGACTAGGGATGGTAAATTTAGGTGTGCAGACTGTTATCACACTCTCCCAGAAAAATTTGCAAATGCCACCTTTCTGATTCAGATGAGTTCACTCAGTCTTCCAGGAGTACCTCTAGATCAGTTTTCTTTTCAAAGATTTTTGGTGTCAGCAGGATCAGATGTTTGTCAAAAAGTATACAAAATGTCCCACCAAGCCGGGCTGGGTGGCTCAGTCTGCAATCCCGCGCCTTTGGGAGGCTGAGGTGAGTGGATTGCCTGAGCCCGGGTTTGAGATCCGCCTGGGCAGCGAGACCTCATCTCTACAATAAATCAAAAAATCAACTGGGCGTGGTAGCGCATGCCTGTAATTCCGGCTACTTGGAACGCTGAGGCAGATGATCGCCGGAGCCCAGCAGCGAGGCT
>NW_007249869.1:623257-658286 GCF_000164805.1 Carlito syrichta | reverse complement strand
AAAAAAAAAAAAAAAAAAGTCCCACCGAATAGGAAGTTCCAAGTACTTTGCTTACAATATATGGGGCAAGCCTGTATACTTTACAATAATACGTACTGATACTCTGTTTAATGGTCACTAACTCAGCACTGCCCCTGTGCTATTGATATGGTTTTGGATTGTTGTCCATTCCAAATCTTATGTCGAAATGTAATCCCCAGTGTTGGAGGTAGGGCCTAATGGGAGGTGACAGGATCATGAATGGCTAGGTGCCTTTCTCATGGTTATGACTAAATTCTTGTTGGATTAGTTCATGGGACAACGAGTTATTTTAAAGAGCCTGACACTGCCTCCTCCTCCTCTCTTGCTTCCACTCTTGCCTTGTGACATGCCTGCTCCCTCTCTGCCTTCTGCCATACTTATAAGCTTCCTATGTCCTTACCAGAAGCCCAGCTGATGCTGGTGCCATGCAGAATTAAAAGCCAAATATTCATCTTCATTTATACATTACCCAGTCTCGAGTATTTCTTTATAACATGGCAAAAGGAGACTAATACAGCTATTTGTTGCAGGTACATTTCACAGAAGAATCAGGTGAAGAAAAGAAGAAAGACAAACACAGCCCCTGCACAGAGGCCTTCTTGACACACATTCAGCTTGCATAGAATTCTGTTCTTTCTCAGCAGAACCACTACAGTCTGTAGGACAGACAGCAGGGAGCACCTTGTAAAACACCTCTAATGCCACAGGACATTCCAGTCCAGGTAGGAGTGGGGCAGGAGCCAGCTAGTCACTGACACCATCCTGTCAGGGTCCCCCAAGATTTTGATTCAGTAGCTAAAATCATACAGACAAATGCTAGATCATGAGAGTAATTTCTTAAATTTTTTTTTAAAAGAGCCAGTTTATTGCCAGTGATAGTATGTTCCACAGGGAAAGACTAGATTGAAACCGGAAAAAATAATTTTTTTCAAGATTACACTTTGGCAAGGCAGAGGCTGAAAACTATGCCAGTCATTCCCTGATGAATCCAATGGTCTTGAACTCACAGACAGTTTGATTACCATATAGCATGAGGCTGTCTGGCCCTGTGAAATAGGAAGCTTCAGGGGTGAGAAAGTCACAGACTTTCAAACTGAGAGGGGCTTAAATTCACCTTCATCTAATCCTCGACTTCAGGACAGCCAAATGAACATGAACTCCAAGAAGGGACTAGGGGAAATGCAAGTGACAGCAGAAACATAATGCCAAGAAGAACCATCCTGCCAACCCTAATTACAGGAGGGTATCAGTTATAAGATGCATCCCGATTATAAGAACATTAATAATACGTGAAAACTGTGCATCAAACACTCAGTGGCTCTCAGCTGCTGGTAGTTTTGCACACCAAGGAACATTCACACAACGCCTGGAAAGATTTAACCGTCACCACTGGGAGGTGATACTACTGAGTAGATCTAGTGAGTAGAGACCAGGAATGCTAGTAAACACCCTATAATGCATAAGACGGCCCTTACAACAAAGAATTGACTGGCCCCAAATGTTAATAGTACAGACACTGAGAAACCATGACATAACTGATAAAATGTGGTATTTTCTTTGCTGCAAAACCCCAGGAATATAGCAACTGCTCAGTAAATATTAAATTAAAACAAAGACAAATTACTTTTATTAAATTGAACTAAAGAAGTATAAAGAAATAACTCCAGTTTGAGACCACCACCTAAACTCTTGTTTCTCTGTGTTCTCTATTCTCCAGACTAGGAAGTGGCAATGACTGCTACTCATTAGTTAAACGGAGCTATCCAATCCTGGGAGCCTAAGTCCTGTCATTTCATTCATGCTTTGTTCAAAGAGACCCATACTAAGTGACTGGTATATAAGATTTCCAAGCACTCCATCAAGAGAATAATATTTTAGGACATGATGATGGCAAAACAATGACACATTAAAAGCTCTTCCATATCAAGAACTTTTGTTCCCCAGGTGTTCTGGGGTTTACTGGGGGCCAAGAGGTCCAAGAACTTTTTAATTGCCATGTGTTCTCCAGTATTGCACAGGTAATGTAACCTTACAAGGTAAAAATTATTATATGTGTTTTGATGAGCAACTACACACTAGCATTTTTAGAAAGCAGGTTCACAACAACTGACATGTCAAAGGGCCTAGGATAGGATGTGGTCAGGCCACAAACTCCAAAACTGTAACCCCAAATTCAACTCTCTGCATGCTACGAGAATCCGTATCTGTTTTTACACAGGGATATTTCTGCAGCTAATGCCTAAACATCAGGAAAACAATCCACAGTGAAAACACAGACATGTACACAACTCACTTGAACTTTAAAATGGCCCATTGACATACCTGGAATATTTGATGTTACAAAACAAAGTCCCATTCTGCATCTGGCAAGTAGATCTGCTCCCAGATTCAACAAAAAAATCTACGTACACTGGCGGAATACTACCCTTCTTCCTACTGGCAAACAACAGTCTTAAAGCCTAAGAAGTCTAATTCAAGGATATTTCACTCCCTACTTCCTGTAGTAATTTATGTTTGGGAAAGAAGTTTGCTCTAATTCTTTTTTTTTCTTTTGAGTTGGAGTCTCACTCAGTCGCTCAGACTGGAGGGCAGTGGCCGCTCCCGGCCACCGCAGCCTCAACCTGCTGGGCTCCGGCGATTCTTCCGCCTCAGCCTTCCAAGTAGCTGGAACTACAGGCACACGCTACCACGCCTGGCTAATTTTTGATTTATTGTAGAGATGAGGTCTCGCCAAGTTGCCCAGGCGGGTCTCGAACCCACGGGCTCAGGCAATTTACTCACCTTGGCCTCCCAAAGCACGGGATTACAAGCTTAGCCACCAAGCCCGGCCTGCTCTAATTCTTACATAAAAATCACATTTCCTGTTCCTTGGAATAGTGTGTGTGTGTGTGTGTGTGTGTGTACATATATATTATATATATTTAATAGAGAGGTAACACTTTTGAGATTTGGAGCAGAGTTTCTTTGCTGTAGTAAAGATAACAATAACAAAAGTGTCAGGTTTGGGCTTCAGGCCTGTTTTTTCTGGTTAATAGCTATGTAACAGATGTGCTCACAAACCTCTCTGAGTCTCAATTTCTTCATCTATTAAAAAAAACTGAAATAATCATCATCATTATCTCTATAACACTGGTTGGAATAATTAAACAATAGATATTCAAATTTACTAGCACAGTTCTTAGCATAAAGTGGACAATAAATATTTGTTGGGCCTGAATTAGATCTAAGGAAAAAATAACAAAAAAGGCTATGTAGTAAACTCATAAGAGTGAACAGAGTCAAGATAATACCAAGTGATATTGGTATAATTCTTATTTTCCCTTATTTAATAGGTATACGAAGAAAGCAGGTATATTACTTCTTCTTTACTGTTTGGAAAATAACAGCAGAGGTGTGTGGACAAACAGCAATTGACATTTGGCCACTGAGTTAGAAGGTAGTAGGAATGGGTGGAGACCATGGCTAACAGGAGAGTATCTGAATAAAAGGAACAGGCCCAACATGGGTCTGGGTAATTTTTGTCATGATGCAAAATATTCTGACTTTTTAAGGGGAAAAAATCTGTTTTTAACATGTTGGTTAGCACATCAAACATTTATTTAAAAACAAAGTATATTTCCAACAGAGTCAAACTATTTGAGAACCATATACAGCCAAGATGGCCAACTTAAAAACTGCTTTAAGAAAAAAAGAAGCCAGGCTCGGTGGCTCAGACTGTAATCCCACGCCTTTGGGAGGCTAAGGTGAGTGAATTGCCTGAGCCCGCAGGTTCAAGACCTGCCTGGGCAGCGAGACCTCATCTCTACAATAAATCAAAAAATCAGTCGGGCGTGGTAATGCATGCCTGTAATTCCGGCTACTTGGAAGGCTGAGGCGGAAGGATCGCTGGAGCCCAGCAGGTTGAGGCTGCAGTGGCTGGGAGTGGCCACTGCACTCCAGTCTGGGCGACAGAGTGAGAATCCAACTCAAAAAAGAAAAAAGAAAAAAAGAAAGGTGGAGTTATTGGTAAAATTAAAGTGATCACTTCAGCACAAAGTCATATTTTATGGTGCTCCCATGTCACTGGTCTTTTAACTGATCATCTGGGTCTTTGAGGTTACCCCTTATCGGAATCATAAAGATGAGAGTCATATATTCCAGGCACTAGGCTAAGCCCTTTACATGAATGAAGCATGTTTGGTGAATGCAGGACAATGGTTCCTGCATTATTATGGTAAATACGGCAATTATCACAAAGTCATGATTGATTATCACCTCTGATCCACACAAGTTTGTGAGATGGCACTTTTTTAGCCTATTTAATATATATATAAAGAAGAATGTGCAAAGCTGTAAATAAATGTGTCGAGGAAGATCCAATAAGTAATGGCAAGTACTGGGATCAGAATGTCAATCCATCTGAGCCCAAGTATAGAATTCCTGTCACCAGACCACATCTGTTTGACCACCGTATAATACGCATCTATTAAGTCCACAGATATCTATAATACAAACCAGGAGAAAATTCCCTAAATGAATGTATAACTCTACCAATAGAACAAAACAAGAAATCATTCCAAGACACACAGAGCACATGCCAAATGCGATGCAGAAAAACTACCAGAGCAAAAACCAGCAATTGGTGAGGCTGAAAAAGAGAAAAAAAAAAAAATCTCAGTGCATCTTTCAGAGCATCCTCAGAATCAGAAAATTAAAAGTTCTAAAGTTCACCATTTCTCAGATTTCATTCACTCATGCAGGACCTTTGCAATTCGTGCTATACCATCTATCAGCTGGCAATCGATATACTCAAGTTTAAGAAGGTTCAGAGAAATGAAAGTAATGCAACACACCCAAACCAAGTTAGTGATGAAGCCAAGACGGGAACCCAGTCAAGACTTCTTTCCATTCAATTCAAAAGGTATATAGAATTTTCTTTTACTCTATCTCTCCATCAAACCTGGGTGGACACCAGCAAATGGATTATGGTCAGGAGGCAGTAAACAGAGCTGCACATGCAACTATTGTGCAGAAACTCCATCTCTTTAGGAAAAGGAAGGGTAGAGTTTTCTATTTACCTTTCCAAAACAGATTTTATTACTTCAACAATAAAATTAAGCATTTTATCAGACCCTTTGGAAAAAACCAAGAAAATAAAGTTAAACATAACTCTCAAACCATGCTGTGTACTATTGCTAAAAATTAGAAACCCATCTTTTCAGAAATAGAAGATGGATTATCTTCTCCAAAATGCAGCACCTCCTTTCTTTTCTGTGGTTAAACCTCAAAAAACTCTAACAAATCCTAGGCAATCTCTCTGTATTTGCCTGGCATTTTCCTATGATGATAGATTTAGCAATCTATTTTCACACTGCGATTTCATTAGGCACTGGCTTTTTCTTTAGGCTCCATCACTTAGGATTTTTTTATGAGCCCTGTGCCTATTTACTCAATTTTGCTATGTAAGCATCCCCCTTTTAAGCTTAGAGAAGGCAAATAACTTGTTTGAGGTCTGCTTAGAGGCACTTGATGTCAAATTATTCCACTGAGCTTTGCAATCCACATGTGAGTAAAAATAGAGCTTTTTTGTATCAGAAAACAGTGTTTTACTTTTTAAAAGTTTCCTTAATTTGTGCAAAAAAACTGTTCCCAAACACACTGCAAGTGTTGACTACCAGTTTGTTCTAATCTTAATAGGATCCAAACAACTGTCAAAATGGTAGTGCAGATGTTGCAGCTATACCCAGTTACAGTTTTCCCAGTTGCTTCAGAAATTCCTACCATATGATAACTGAAATGACACATTTGCACTGAATTGCAGTGGGCCACTTTAAACAAATATTATTAAAGCCTGAATCTGCTTTTCCATTCATAGATAAAGATAAGCTTTTACATTAATTATAATGGGAATTAATAGCCACTTATAAAACTTCTTACCCCCCAAAGCAAAAATCTGAAAACTAATTACACCTGGATATTGAATGATGAAAATGTTAAGCAACACTAGTATCTCTTCTCATTCCAAAAGATCTACTTGTTAATTTTTCCTAGAAAAAGAGATGACTATAATGAAAATTTTCATTTTCCATTTTATACTCAGTTTATATAAGGTGTAAACATTAGACTGTGTATGAAGTATAGAGTAACAGCCAGTGCCTGAGTGGACCACACCCTAAATTAAAACACTGGTAACAGCTTTCATTGGGAGACACTTCTAAAAGGTTATTAGGAAAAATAACTAATATAAGTAGAACACATACATTTCAAATACAGTGATATTTGCCATATAGTGCTGAATGCTAAATCAATTTCCCTTCTCTACTGGCATTTACAGATTCCTCAAGAACACCTAAAATTGAATTTGATTCATAATAAATCTCCATTTACATCAAACTCCAGGGAAATATATGAGGCATACCAAAAGTCTTTTTCCAGATCAGAAAGTTTCTAATTTGCAGAATAAGATGGAGCAAATGCTTTCTTAAAACCCATTTTCAAAGTTTATGATCATACAAAAAAGTGTATACACCCCTCTCATGTGGTTATCCATCCAAATATTGAAAATATTTAAAAAGCAAAAAAGAAAAGAAAAGGACAAGAAAAAAAGAGAAAGGAATGAAAATCTGCCCAGAAAAAAAAATACATATTAAAGTTCCGATAAAATGAGTCATTCAGATTTAGTTAACTACAGAGAAAAGAAATTTAAATGAAAAACAAAGAGTATTTTTAAAACCTTTCCTAAGATAAGATAGATAACTTCAAATGCAGTCTTAGAGCAGTGGGAAACCTTAAGTCCAGACAGAAGGAAAAGGTGGTATTATAGTCTTAAATTTCCATAAAAGCACTCATGGCAAAATTCTATTCTAAGATAATTCACTGAAGGGAAAAAAAAACCCAAGATCAAATGCAGGATTGTTTTTCCTTTTCATTTACAGCTTAAAAGCTTCTTGGCAGCGCCCATAATCTGTCAGAAAGGGTGAAAAATTGTGCTTAATAGATAATTTTAAGACTTTACTCAAAAGATGTTAATAAATATACTGGAGCTGGGAGTTGGAAGTGGCACCAGCAGTTCGATGAGCACAATGTTCCCCGTTTGCCGTCACCTGTTATAAATCTAAAAATGTGATCACTCTGACTGCATGTTTCTTGCCTCTAAAATAAGCAAGAAGCTGTGAAAATGTTTCCAAGTTTCCAGGCCTCAAAGAAGAGAACAGAGAACGTATAAAGTACGGTGCCTTCAGCTGCCTTCATCAGAGGCAAGTCAGTTTTGCATTTTTAAGCATTGTTCTGAATAATGGAAATATGATCAGTTTTAAATCCTCAATGAGGATAAGGGTGTTTTAAATGGCTCCTAAGACTCTGCATCTGATAACCAATGTCTAGGGATGGCCTGACCCAGAAACTAGGTTTAGCTTACAAGAGGATGATAATTCATGATGTCCAGGACTGAAAGTGCGCAGAACTCCTCGCACAAGCCACCATGAGATTCAAAAGCACAGTTCACAACCGTGGTGAAGTCAGGGTCAAAATGAAATGGTCAGCAGTTCTTACATTCAAAAGATCTGACAGGGAAGCCAAATCTGGTGGGCATACTCAATCACTTCACTTGCCTAGACTAACTCTCCAGAAAGCAGTCCCTCGCACAGGGTAGGTCTCCCCCAAGGCTTGCATCTTTCGAGGAAAGACTTTAGCAACTGAATATCCCAAACGCTTTCGTTTGATTCTTCATCCCATCTAAATGACAGGGCAATAGTGCACTATATTTAAACAAGACAATTCCTGTTTTAGTTCACAGCATCCTCAAAGGATGTCTCAAAAGAAAGCCACGTCTGCCTGGTCATTTGATTTGCAAGATACCTCCGAGGATTAAAAACACTTCTTCATTGTACATCACTTTTCTGAACTTCTTCAAGGATCAAGTTTTGCTTCTAAGCCAAACATCCTATCCCTTCATATGGCTTTTATAAGGGGATGTTTTTGCAGTGGTTGCTTTTTAGAAAGTGAAATCACAGAAGGTATTCCTCTTCTATTACTGCTTCTGGCAATTCTCTTCACATGTCAGCTCTAAATAACACACAATTTCCAAATTCAGAACTTAAAAGCTCTGAGATGTTATAACCCAAAGCCTTCACAGTGTTACGAACAACTTGGATGCAATGATACCCATTTCACAGCAGACGTGTTAAGAAAAAGCACAAAGGCATGATTAGGGTTGCATACCTGCAATGAAAATCACCCGTTCTCAACACATAGCTCTTGCTCTGGGCCTTCTGTGTATCTCTAGCATACTGGGCACAGCTCTGTTTTGACTGCTATTGCATGGGGGAGGAGCAAGTGTACTGTAACTATATTCTGGCTTTCATTAATTTAATGCATAGTAAACTGTGATGACAGCCATGGCCTCACTTGGCCAAAGCTGAGCTTCAAAGTCACAAATGAATACAGTAAAGCGTAATGATTACTCAAAGGCATGAGCTCTGGAATCAGACCACCTGGTGCTAAATCTTATCTCTGAAAAAAATTCTTGGGCAGGTTACTCACCTTGATTAGCCTCAATTATCTTAAAGAGGATAGAAACAGTATCTATTCTACCAGGCTATTGTCTTAGTCCATTTATGCAGCTATAACAAAATAGTTGAAACTGGATACTTTACAAATAACAGAAATCTATTTCTCACAGTTCTGGAAGATGAGCAGTCGAAAATCAAGGAACCATCCAGACTGGTGTCTGGTGAGAGCTGCTCTTTGCCTCCAAGATGGCAACTTGTATCCTCACATGGCGGAGGGAACAGAAGGGCAAGATAATACTCCTTTCAACTTCAATCCCTTTTATAAGGGTATTAATTCCATTCATGAGGGGAAAGCCCTTCTGACCTAATTACCACCCATGGCCACAACTCTTAATACTGTTGGATTAGGGGTTAAATTTCAAAATGAATTTTGGAGAAGACATCATCATTCAAACCATAGCAGTTATTAAATATTCTACATGAAGTGCTTAGAACAATGTTTAAGACAGACCAAGGATTAAGTGAGGTAGCTAATATAACTTCTAAGATAAACATATTTAATATACATGGTGACTTCTTGGATTTGGGACATCTTGCAAATACATAGAAAGTGCAATATATAAAAAATGTGAAGGCATTTGAGGAGAGTAAGATAAAAAAGATGAAATCAACAGCAAAATTAGTTGTCAGAATGAAACCCTACACATGAGCTAGCATGCTAAGAGTGGTATAAAATGTACCACTGACCAGCTACGCTTACGCACAGACTTCTCTACACTGCCTGGGTGGTATTTCTTCTAGCTTCTAGAAAAGGATCAGGAAAGTTCATTTCTTCTACTTGCTGTGAAGTTCGTTTCATGTATATTTTTGGTGGAGTAGGGTGTGTGGGTGAGTATGTATGCACGTGCATATCTTTACCATTCTCTGTGCCACACAGAAAGAAGCTGAAGTCAAGAGCTTAGAGAAGACAGGGTGTCCATCAAAAGCAAATGAAGCAAGATGTGTTCTGTCCATCTGTTACTTGCAAAACTGAGAAGCTGTGCTCCATTATGTAGATCACACTTTTAAAGAAGAAATGAGCAAACAGGCATGTATTTGGAGGTGAGAGACAAAGATGGGGGAAAGACCTCAGCTTATGAAAATATGCAATAGTTAAATGTGGGTGCTGGGCCTGGTGTAGGGGAAGGGAAGAGGGAGAGCTGTATGAGGCAGGAGTCTTCAGATCAAATAACGGCACACAGTGGAAGGGGAGAGAGGCAGCTGTAAATCCCTGGAATGGCAGAAAGAGTAACAAAAGGGAGGTGAAAGGGATCAACTGGGAACCCCACACTCAGGAAGTTCCAAAGAAGAGATGGGCTCCGTTTCATTCATCTATTTAAGCAATACATTTAGCATGATTTCAATGATGTGCCAGCCACTGATTTGAGCAATGGGGACATGACACTCAGTAGGAACAACAGGTTCCTCATGGTGAAAGGATTAGACAGAATATGTCAACTCATTTAAACAAAATGAGAAAAAGAACCCCCAAGTTTTACCTGGGAAATGGCCATCCAAGTTCAAGGGTACATTTCTTAGCTTCCCTTGTAGCTAGAATCTTTTGCACATGTGAATGCATTCTTACCAACAGGACAAGAGTAGGAGCAGCAAATGGTCCTAAAGGAAATGAGACATATCCTACACTTTGTGCCTTTCAGCTGGCAGGAGTAGAGGTATGATGGTAAGAACTGGGGCTCCCAACTGTGAGCATGAAATGGGCAGTGAATTGTAGAGGAACAAGATAGGAGTAGTCAGGATTTCCAACACAGTCACCAGATCAGCCGTAAATTGCTTGAGTGCAGACTATTACATGTGAACAAAATTCACCAAATTGTTTAGGCCACTGTTACTTGGACTATTGTTATAGCAGATAAACAGAATTCCAAATACAATTGCCTAGAAAATGCATTTTGATTTTGTGAATGGCAGAGTCAATATTAGAAAATCCAAGTTTTAGGGGAAATGCAAGAATATAATTAACTCTGCAGAGTACTTAAACATCCATCTCCTAGGGCACTCTGACATTCATCAGAATCTGCAGTGTCAGTGATTCTGATTCTAATTCACATATTTTTAAATATATATATATGCGTATCCTCTATATATGCATACATAAAACTTAATGTGATGAGAGCTATGCTTAAGACTGATACCTTTCTTTTTGTTCTAGCTAGAAAACACATCCCCTCTTCCACTGACAATCTAAACACCCAGTAGAATAAGCTAAATGTTCTCACATCACGAGGAAATTATAACTGCATCTTTGAGCCCATAAAATATGCAAACGCAAAAAACAGGTGCAGGAGTGAAAGCATGAGCCCAGCCTGACCCACATGTGGCTCACTTGCAGAGAGGAAATTTGCTTTTCCCTGGCTTGATGGCACAGATATCTAACAGGGTGAATTTCTGCAATGGAGACTATTTTCAAACTAGCTGATCTACTGATTATATGTTTGATATAAATGGCCAAGGAAAGAAAAAATGGTATCACTGAGGAGACAAGGCAGAAATCGGTTAGTTTATCTCATCATTTCCTATGGCTGCTGGCAAGATACAGAGTCTAAAATCCACTCTAGAAAATGTAAAGAAACTATGGGACTGACGAGCAGTGGAAGAGAAGTTTCAGTCCCCATCATGATTTACTTGGTGGCAATGATCTTCCAAAAGGTCACTGCCACTAAGTAAATCATGATGGAGTGCCATGATAATTATCAATTAATCAATTAGTAGATAACATTTCTGTCATCACTTCCATTTACTAGACACCACAAGTCAAGTGTACTTTGTGAAAAATCTTTGTGAAAATTTTATTCCCTGCGCTGTGAACTGTCAACATGACTATTTTACAGATGAGGAAACTTAGGCTTACAGAGATTCATTCATTCATTTACAATATATGTAATGAATACCTGTCAGGTACCAAGAACAATTACTAGTTGAGAGCAAAAAGGAACAAAACAGAAAATGCCTCTGCTGTTACAAGCATACTCTAACCACAAAAGGCACAAAGTCTTATCTCGGCATCATTTCAATTTACCACCATGTTTTTAGGATTTTGTTATTGTTATTTTATCAACCTAAAGTTAAAGAGAGAATGCACCCTTCCATGCAGACCCAGGCTCCACCATTTCCTACTGTCCTATACCTTCCCTGTTTTGCTTATTTATAATCCCTGGTGAGCTCCTGCAGACATTTGCATCAGGGACCCCAATCATAGGATCACAGCAGAGGCTGAGCTCAAACAGTTTTGCTTGTCTGACCACAAATTCTCAGCCATATGGGTTTCCTAATTGACAGTCCCTCTCCAGACGGCCAACATAGCCATTCTGGACTTTAGCTAAAAGTGAAGTAGCAAGTGGGGGGTTTCTTTAGTTTCTTATAGCCCTAGTCTTGCTCCAACTTAGCCTTCCTTGTGGTTCTGTGGCACTGCCTGCCTCCTAAGAAATACTGAGATAGGGAAAAGAGCATGAGCATGCTGCACTGAAAAATCCTCCAGGGAAAGCCAATCAAGATCAAAGAAATGGTCACACATGCTGACTCACATGTGTAATCCCCAGCACCTTGGGATGCGGAGGTGGAAGGATCTCTGGAGCCCAGGAGTTCAAGATCAGCATGAGCTACATAGCAAGATCTCATCTCTATAAAAAAATTTTTTTTTAAATGAGGCTGATATGGTGACTGGCACCTGTAGCTACTCGGAAGGCTGACACAGGAGGATCCCTTGAGCCCAGGAGTTGAAGGCTGCATTGAAAGAATGAAAGGAAGGGAGGGAGAGAGGCAGGGAAAAAGAGAGGGAGGGAGGTGGGAGGAAGGAAGACCAAAGAAACTGTGAGAGAAGTGAATTGTTTCTGCCTTCATGACCATGATTTCTGTAGTAGGGGTTACAAGTTTTGAGGTCAAAAGATGTGGGTTCCAAACGCACCTCTTTCCCTTACTCAGCAATTTTGCTGAATCTCAAGACCTCTCTGGGCTTCCATTTCCTCAGCTGTAAAAAGAGGATATAACATACTACAAGATTGGCTTGAAGACTAGCTGCAGTAATTAAATGAAATCACAAAAAATCAGCAGGGCGTGGTAGTGCGCGCCTGTAATTCCGCTTACTCAGAAGACTGAAGCGGAAGGATCGCCGGAGCCCAGCAGGTCCAGGCTGCGGTGGCCAGGAGTGGTCACTGCACTCCAGTCTGGGCGAGAGTGAGACTCCAACTCAAAAAAAAAAAAAAAATCACAAAAACATTGCCTTAAACATAAAAAGAACCCAGCAAATGTCAGTGTAAGATGTTTTTGTATTTGACCCTTTTAAAGGCTAGTGCCACACGTACTTGGTCAGCTCATGTGGGGAAGCTTATAATATATTTAAGTATTCATATTCTCCTACATCTTCCTCCTAGCTAAGTCGCCCGAGGCTGCCAGAAATAATCACACTATTTGTGATCCTATGTTTATGCAACAGAAATGAAATGGAATTTTATGGTCTGCTGTGTTCAACACCAATGCCCACATTGGGATAATTCCATGCAGTGCTGTGTTACAAGAATCTATGCAATATCCAATCTGAAGAAGCAGTTCTTGGGTCACAAGGCTTTACAAACTATGGGCTTAAGAAAGCAACAAGTGAGTCCCACGTCTGCAGACCTCCTCTGACGCTCACTTAGCAGTAGGGTAAATCTGATCTCATTCATTGTTTTTAAGCAAACATATCTTGGCAGGGAAAATTATTTTTAGCAAAAAACATGTTTTAGAAAGCAAAAAATAAGAGAAGATACAAAAACACAAATGATGAATAACTGCCATATTTAAGGGTATAATAAATGCTGCCAGTTCACAGGAAAGGAAGACAATGTCAAAGAGCAATGTTTCCAGCACGAACTTAAAAAACTTTAGTCCCCAAGGTCTCACTTTGGGTCTCAGAATACAAATATCATTTTGTTTCTAAAGATTAGAGTTTATTATATAACATTCATTCAAAAAATAAACAGGGATTAGACATTGAACAATGATAGTATCATCATTTTCGAACAATCTACAGGTATTCAATCTGTGGGGGTGGGGTAGGGGTGGGGGTGGAGGGCAGGACTAGTCTTTCTTTTAAGCCACCAGTAAATAAACTCTATTGACTCGGTTGTTGGTTTGACTTACCTCAAAAACATAATTGGGTAGATCATAGACTTAAATACCATTTTCTCTGGGGTGAGGAAAAAGAAGATACAGCAAGGAAATGCAAAAAACAATTCTAAACCAACTAAAACATCAGCGTCTTGGAGTTAGCCACAACAAAGAATGAACCTTAAAGCAGAAATGCTGAGGATAAGAATGAGCTCAGCATAGTAAGAGCCTTCCAGGGACAGAGGGCAGAGAACAAAAAGGCAGATTGGAAGAGAGCAAGTGGCAGAACAGTGAGGGCTGCTGAAGTATCACAAGCAAGAGACAGCAGAAGACCAAGTCAGGGATCCCTCAGGAGCTGTGTCATATGGCCCACTGGGCAAGAGAAGGCTTTGGGCCCTTCCAAGCAATGAACTACAGGCTGCACTGCCTTCTTTGGCATGCTCTCCTTTGTAATGGTTCGACACCACCATTACCTGTATTATTTCTGTAACTATCATTTTAATTTTGAAACACCTACAGATGATGCCTGGATACAAAGAAAAGAACCACGAGCTGCTGCTGTACATTCAGAGCTTTGAGGTCTCGTGTTTCTCACACACCTCTCCAGTGGTCTTCGTCCTCTCCTGCTTATCATTTGTCTCTAACTGGCAGATGAAGTCAACAGTTGTTCACAGTAATCCAAAGTGAGAGACAGCACATTATGATCCAGGCCTATACCCCAAAGTGAGTAGATGTGATTATCCACGTGCTGCGAGCTTCTCGCTGAACTCCTGAGAACAGAGAGGGAGCTCCACCTCTGACCTCCAGGAAATCAATGAATTCTTCCAGATGGAATTTCTTGGAACTAAGTCTCCAGTGTCTTTGGGTCAAAATGTCTTTCAAAGTCATCCTGGTAGGTAAGAAGCCACACACAATACCAAAAAAAAAAAAAAAATACACACACACACACACACACACACACACACATGCACGCGCGCGCACAGACGAATCTTCTATATTCAAACCTTCCTAAAAACACGCACAGCTGATATAGGCAAGATGGCTGTCACCATCAAATTTTGTATGTACAGCTGTATTTATAGATACAGTGTAGGTAGCTCCATCTTTATCTTTCTCTATAAATACTTACACTGGCAATTGTCAACCAGATCTTGGAGAATTTAAGAGCAATTTGTAGGAGTCAAAAAATACCACATTCTCTGGTATTCTACCATGAAATATATCAATATCCAAATACGTGGGACAAGAAAGAGCATTACTAATAATTTAAATTAAAGTCAGACATTTCATTACTGACAAGTCAATGTCCTTTTTTAGGCTACACTGGTACCCATGACTCTGTGTTCATATCATACAAAAGAAATAAAATAAAAATAAAAATCAAGAAGCTAACACTGCACATGAAAACTTTAAAGAAGCTCAAAGTCAAAAGGATGTCATACTGCAAAGAACCCACCACTAGCATTTGCTCTTCCATCACTGTAGTCCATGGCTAGAGCAGGGTGGATGTCTGCACTGACTCTGAAGTGCAAGGCTCACACAATGTCTCACAAACAACCTGTGCTTCATTTTTCAAGTGTGTTTCCATTAATCTCAGGTCACATCAAAAATGAGTTTAACAGTTTAATTCATCACTTTTTTGGGCAGTGATCCACACTGAAAAATTCACATCCAAAGGACAATTTGGCTCAATAAATGGGCTTTTCTCAAAGGAAGCACACAATAAAAAGCATATGGAGCCAGAATGGGCTATTCTTTTTACAATTAAACGATGTGTTCCAGTCTAGGAAGCAAACTTTAGGACTAAATATGGGTTCATTTGAAAATCACCAGATTAAAAGAGAGTGTCACTTAAAAATGCCCAGTCTTGTAAAAGCAATATATTTTTTTTCAAACGTAAACATAATTCTTCAGTAAATGAGAATTTCATCATGTGAAATAGCACCTCAGTATTCACTCCCAAAGAGAGAACAACCTCTAGGAAAAATGTGGCTCAGAAGTCTCACATCTGTTATTTTTAAAAAGAAAGCTTGATGCATGTGTTAAATGGCTGATACATTTTTGACTTGTTTCTGGTAATGTTAAATGTCACATTAAATACCAAAACCTCAGGGCAGAACATTTGGTTTTGGTTATGGCACTCCAGGGTTTCTCCTTTGCTGTGGAGAGAGATCCCGTGCATTGAAGGATGCTCACCAGCATCCCTGGTCTCTCCCCACTAGATGCCAGTAGCAACATCCCTCCCACTGTAACAAGCGTAAAAGTCTCCAGACACTGCCAAATGTCCTCAGGAGTAGGGGAAGAGAAAAATCACCTTCAATTGAGAACCACTGTACTATTCCAATCAACTATCTATAGTAAAAGACATTGTATTACATTTACAGACTGTCACAATATATCTGATATCTTTCCATAAATATATATCAAATCTGGAAGGAGATGACATTTTATTTTTTTAATTTTTATTTTAAAGATGTAGGGTACAATTCAGGATTAGGTGTACAAATGGTCATTGTACAGGTAAAGTTTAGGCCCGACTTTGGTCCCCATTTCGCTTGGTTTGAGATCAGGTGAGATGACATTTTCAACAGCCATCTCTTCATCTCTAGAAATTAAATTTAAAACTAAAAATAAGCCGGGTTCGGTGGCTCAGCCTGTAATCCCACACTTTGGGAGGCTGAGGTGAGTGGATTGCCTGAGCCTGCAGGTTCGAGACCCGCCTGGGCAAGTTGGTGAGACCTCATCTCTACAATAAATAAAAAACTAGGCAGGCATGGTAGTGCGCGCCTGTAGTTCCAGTTACTTGGAAAGCTGAGGCGGAAGGATCGCCGGAGCCCAGCAGGTTGAGGCTGCGGTGGCCAGGAGTGGCCACTGCACTCCAGTCTGGGCGAGAGTGAGACTCCAACTCAAAAACAAAAAAAACTAAAAATAAAAGTGAAAACTGAAATGAAAACAAAATTAAACCACCGGTGCCTCTATATTCTTAAAGTCATATTATCACAGTAGTATAAGAGCTTTTGTTTTATGGAGACTTCCAAACAGCATCCTATAATTTAAATGATCATAAACTTCAGCAATTTGTTCTAGAAAATATTGGGCCCATCCATGAAAGATGAATAAATCCCCTCTTCATGCAGTCTGACAATTGCTATGATTTTTCTTTCATTAAATTCAAGTAATTTCACCTTTCAAATGGAAAGTAGGGGATTTTTTTAAAAAATGGATTCTGAGGCAAAATAATAAGTTTGATTTAGAAAATGTGATTGGGCTTCATTCTATATTCACTAGAGATGGGAAACTGTCACATTCTAAGGTCTCTGTGGCTAATGAACACATTGGAGTTACCTCAGGGTTTGGAGAAATCTCATAGGGACATGCCTTATTCTGGAGGGGAGCCTAGGCAGCCATATTTCACACTTTAAAGTTCCTTGGGCACGTTCCCAGCCCACAAGAGGGAAGAAAAACCATCAGAGGCAACATGAGCATCCAGGGATGGGCAACCAGAGGGAGCTCGAAAGTCACTCAACTCTCTGCTTCATCCTCCCCCTGACAAATGATGTGACTGTGTGTGACTCACTTAACCTCTTGCCTCATACTCCTTATAGCAGAAGAAAGATGGTACATAATTCATCATTGGGCTAATTTATCTTCCACCACAGCTTCATGGAAAACTCTACCTCAGATTCAGATGGGTGGCCAGCACAGGAAAAACACCTGAGTTACAAATGGCTTCTTGACCACTGTCAGCCCTTTTCCCATCCCTTCCCTCTCTGAGCACAAGTATACTTCTCTTGGAGAGGGGGAAAACACCCAACTTTATAAACAAACACCTACAAAATCTTTACAGAGAAAAGCAATTTCCAGTTTCTATTAAACATTAAATGACTGTTGTTGCAAGGAGAAGATAATCCAATTTCTAAACCATAGAAATGACACAACTTTTAAAGAGGCCTCAATTTCATATAGCAGGAAAATCCTATAGTGAGCTTTGAACCCTTACAGACAAACCATACCAACTATAGCCCCAGGGTTATTTTGTCCCAGTCATGCTTAAAAGGCATCATTTTGCAGACTCAGATGGTTAGCAGCAAACCACAGCAAGTTCCCAAATGAAATCATGCACTTCTCAAAGCCCAGCCAGCAATTCCGTATAAATGGGATAGAGGGCTTCTGGCCGACACTCGTGGCCAAGTTCATCCTGTTTCCACAGCACAGGATATAACCATTCTCAAAACAGCCAAGTGGGAGACCTGCCCAGCTGGCAGGGACAGTCTGCAATGGGCCTCTCTCCATAGTTAGCTCAGAGCAGCACACCAGTTAATGAAATTCCAAGGGACAGTTGAGAGCTCGGCCTTCAAATGTCACCCAAAGGGGACTGCAGGCACAGAGCTGCTGTCCATGACCAGAAGATATAACATGAAACCAACTGCATTTCCAGTTAGCTAGGCATTTATTTCCGAGAGAAGCCATCAGTATTTTTAACGGAATATACAGCTGAAAGAAAAAAAATTCTTCATGCTTTGTAAGCTAATGTGCCTACCGATGGAAAAGATCAAGTGAACAGAACAAAAATAGAAGCGAATTCTGAAATGGAATTCAGTTGCTTAACTCTGGAGTTTCCTGTAGTCAAAAATAGAATCCAGACACTTGACAATCTTATGCACTCATGCAGTTGCACGTCATGAATGATGGAAAATTGTTTTCAAAATAAAGTCAAGAAATGCCACATCCCCTATATGCACTATAATATGGGTAGAAGAAACCACTGGACTTTTGTTTTCTTTTCCCAGAACCTTTTCCCCCAACAGCCAAACACTGCTAGGGCTTGCTGTAGGCAAAAAAGAGTAAGATGCTCCTCTGAATAACTGGGGTCCACTGTGAACACTAAACATCATAAAATGAACTGAGACTTGGATTGAATCTGAAATATCATTACAAACTGGAATTAAAATGGCATGATACGAATGGAAGTCAAAGCAGGGTTACCAGCTACTCCTTCTCAAAGTTGAAACATGGATTTTCTTTCAATGGTCTTCCTTGACTTCCTCAGACCAGTAATTCTCAAACTTTCATCAGTCTGCAAGTTATCAGGGAATCTGTTAAAATCCAGACTCTGATTTAGAAGTTCTGGGTGGGACCTGAGGTTCTGCATTTCTATCAAGCTACGGGGTGATGCTGATGCTCCTGGTCAGAGGACCATGCTATGAGGAAAGAGGAAACAGGAGCTCAAGTTCCTGTGGTCACACTGCTGGCTATCTCACCAACAGCCATCCCTTTTCTTACTGCTCGAAGAACCTTGATTTTCTTGAAACACTAATGTGCTAAACCCAAGAGATCAATCCTGACTGGGGCAACAAGTCATAAGAATCCTAGTCCTCTAGTAGACACTGGAGTCAGAGTGGGGAGGTACTCCAACTTTGGCCAATGATTTTTTCAGAAGAAGTTGGCCGGGGCCGGGCTTTCTGTAATGAAACTCATTTTCCCTCTTCCCTGAGCTCCTGCGTTGAACTCTGCCCTGTGAAGCTGGGCTCCATAGGGCTAAGAAAGACATCTTGGGCCCACAAGATGGCAAGACAAAGACAAAATAGCACACACAGAGGACAATCAAGTGAAAGTAAAAGAGCCAAGACCACAAATCAGCACACTATAGTCCACAGGCCAAAACTGGAATTGCCATCTGTTTTGGTCAATAAAGTTTTACTGGGGGAGATCATGTCCATTTGTTTATTAACTGTTTACAGTTGCTGTCTTGAGCTTGGGCTGCTAAAACAAAATATCACTGACTAAGTGGCTTAGACAAGAGAAATTTATTTCTCACAGTTCTGGAGGCTTGGAAGTCCAAGAGCAGGGTGTCGGCATGTTCTGAGGGCTTCTGGTGAGGGTCTTAATGTAAACTTCCTGGCCTACAGACAGCCACTGTCTCTTCTTATGTTCCACCCTCATGACCTAACTACCTCCCGAAGGCCCCATTTCCAAATACCATTATCTTGGGAATTATGGCTTCAACATTTAAATTTCGGGGAGTGACAGAAACATTCAGTCCACAGCAGATCCTTTAGCTACAACGGCAAAGATGGAGTCATTGCAACAGAGATCATGTGGCCTTCAAACCCTTAAATAATTACTATATGGCCTTTTTCATTGAGACTTGCTGACTCTGGTCTAGAGAATTAAATCACCTGTCCGTAGACTTCATCCCATCTTCCATTTCACCTCTGTAGTGCTTACAGCATGAGTAATTATTTCTCCCACAGTTGTCTTTACTGTTGTTAACTCAATAGCTGTCTTGTTCACTACCCCATATGCAAATACTTAGCACAATGCCAGGCACATGGAAGATGTTCAATCACCTGTGCGAATTGTAATTAAGCTCATACTTTTTAATCAAGGTGTTTCAAAGTTTCCGTTCCTTTTTCTGGCTCTTCAATACAACACATTTATTTAGAATGTGCTAAAAATGACAGCTCTTAATATAACCTCCTGTTAATAACAATAGTCTGCTTTTCATCCTTCACAAACTCCATTTCCTTCCTCTATGGCTGCTTGTAGACAGGACAGAATCCAGTTTCCAATTTGAGACCTGCCATATCCAGAAGCAGTTGGCCCTGCAACCTGGAAGTGCAGGTCAGAATCTGCATGACCACCAGACCATTCTGGCAAACAGCAGGATGGGCAGCCTGATTTCCAGCCAACTTGAGTCCACAGCACAAAGAGAGAACACACCACAGCGGGCAGCCTTTGGTGAGCCCAAGAGGAAACCATACTTTTTGAATAAAAGAAGAAAAGAGAAAAAAGCAGGAGATCCAAGGATGGTAAATGCCCCAACTTCCTATAGTATAAGAACTCCTACAGGATATCTTAAAGCCCTCTAAACATGTTTATAAAATCGTCTTATAGCAAAATAATGTGATGGAAATGGATGTTTACTAGTTAATTTCAAAGATGAACAGTTTCCTTGATAAAATTAACAGTTAATACATCCCTCTACTATATTTGTAGCATAACAGCTAAGTAATAATAACTTAAAAAAAGTTATGGAGTCAGAATTTTGCTAGAGTTCCTGCTTGAGGATCTGAATAAATCACTCAGTCTTTCAGAGCCTTAGTTTTCTCACTCATGAAATTGGTATAATAATGATACCTTCCTTACACACTTGTGAGAAGAAAACTTATTAGACAGTAGCAAGATATTATTGTTATTTCCAAAACGGAATGTCCCTCCCTTCTAACTCTCTGTTTCTCCTTCACCCTCTCATGTTCTTCCCTCTGAGTTCCCCTTCTCTCTCCCTTTTCTTCTTCTCCTCTCACCTCCCCCTTCTTATTTATTTGTCCCTTAAAAAATACTACAAAGAACATATAAGTTGGTCAATTAACAATCAATTGCAGCCTGTCCCTGGATATTCCTCCTCAAAGAAATATGAATAAGAAATAGTTCCAGCTGGGCTCGGTGGCTCAGCCTGTAATCCCGCACTTTGGGAGGCTGAGGTGAGTGGATTGCCTGAGCCTGTGGGTTCAAGACTCACCTGGGCAACTTGGCGAGATCTCATCTCTACAATAAACCAAAAATTAGCCGGGCATGGTAGTACACGCCTGTAGTTCCAGCTACTTGAAAGGCTGAGGCGGTAGGATTGCCGGAGCCCAGCAGGTCGAGGCTGCGGTGGCCAGGAGCGGCCACTGCACTCCAGTCTGGGTGACAGAGTGAGACTCCAATCAAAAACAAAAAAGAAAGAAAGAAATAGTTCCAATATGAGGACTCTGTTTTTGGGAAAACCCTGGTGATTTCACTTAGCAAATAAAGATATATATAGAAACAGCAAATATCATGTATCTTTAAGCCCATTCTTATTTAGCACTATTCTAGAGCCAAAACTCATTGTCACACTACTCAGGCTTCTACCTGCACAAGAGAGATTCATTTTGTGATGTTTGTGGATAACAGACACAACTAGTGAAGTGGCTAAAATTATAAAAAAGACCGAGCTGATATGTTAGCATTAATCAACAATAAACTTTAATCAGTACCACTAAGCTCTAGGAAGAGAAAAAACAACAGAGTATAATAAAGAATTAACTTTAACAGGGAGGAACAAGACAAAGAAAATACAGTTGGCTGGTAGGTTAATGTTTATGAAGAAAATTAAAAGAACAGGTTCGAGACCCGCCTGGGCAACTTGGCGAGATCTCATCTCTACAATAAATTAAAAAAAAAATTAGCCTGGCATGGTAGCGAGTGCCTGTAGTTCCAGCTACTTGGAAGGCTGAGGCGGAAGGATCACCGGAGCCCAACAGGTTGAGGCTGCCGTGGCAGGGAGCGGCCACTGCACTCCAGTCTGGGTGACAGAGTGAGACTCCAACTCAAAAAAAAAAAAAAAGAACAGAGGAAAAAGGAACAGAGCAGTATAGAAACACTGTTTTAAGGCTAGACGCAGTGGCTCAGCCCATAATCCCAACACTTTGGGAGGCCCAGGTGAAGGACTGCTTGAAGCCAGAAGTTCAAGATTGGCCTGGGCAACATAGCAAGATCCCTTATCGGCAAAAAAATTTCTAAAAATAGCTAGGCATGGTGACACACATCTGTAGTGTCAGCTATTCAAGAGGCTGAGGCCGGACAGCTTGAGCCCAAGAGTCGGAGGCTATAAGGAGCTATGATTGTGCCACTCAGCATCAGAGTGAGACCCCATCTCTTTTTTTTTTTAATTGTAGAGATGAGGTCTCATCAAGTTGCCCAGGCAGGTCTCGAACCCGCGGGCTCAGGCAATCTATTCACCTCAGTCTCCCAAAGCGCAGGATTACAGACTGAGCCGAGCCCGGCAGAGATCCCATCTCTTTAAAAAAAAAAAAAAGGATTTTTAACAAAAGAGGCAGAGCGCAGTGGCTCAGCCTGTAATCCCAGCACTTTGGGAGGCAGAGGCGAGAGGATCGCCTAAGCCCAGGGGTTCGAGACCAGCCTGGGCAACAGGGTGAGACCTCGTCTCTACACTAAATCACAAAAACTAGCTGGGCATGGTAGCGTGTGTCTATAGTTCCAGCTACTTGGAAGGCTGAGACGGAAGGATCACTTGAGCCCATCAGGTTGAGGCTGCGGTGGCCGTGAGCGTGCTACTGCACTCCAGCCTGGGCAACAGAGTGAGACTCTGATTCAAAAAACAAAAACAGAAAAACAAACAAACAAAAAAAGAAATACTGTTTTAAAGAGGTTAATTTGATAGGCAGCACTTCAGTGAAGTCTGAACACAGACCTGAACTGAGTAAAGGAACAAGTGATACGTACCGTGAAGGGCTCCAGATAAGTAAGAGTAAGTGCAAGCTGTTGAGGCTGGGGTTCCACAACAACACACGTGCACACACACATTCTCACATGAGTGTGTGCACCTCTGTGCTCCTATGGCTCCCTGCATATCCCATGATTACTGCCAGCTTTCTTATCCAGTTCCCCATCCAGGCCTCATACATACCCCTTAAAGGCTTGATGCCTGCATGCCCAGCATTTAGCAGAAACACTCATGAAATGTGTGTTGAGTGACTGAACAAACTTTCTACATGAATAGCAGGAAAAGTTATCCAAGAGAAGACTGCTTTCCAAGATTATTTATAAAATACATTTGACCTAGGAATCAAGTTCACTATAGCAATTTTAGAAACTTTTGGCTGAGAAGTAGCCAACTGCTGAGGGAAAAGAATCCTAAGGGCAGATCCCATTCAATTGGACGTATGTGGCTCAAAAGCAGGACATGTCTGCAGAAAGAAGCACAACAAACCACAGTAGGTTGACTCACTGAGTCAAATGTACATTTTTGAAAGAGCTTTATTTATACTAAACATAGGGTTGTGCTTGGTATAATTAAAAACAGATCTAGATGCCCTAATTTACCATGTTAAACAAACAGAAGTTGTTAGAATCTCAAGCAAAGGGACACATACAAATGTGAAGGTATGATTTAATTAAGCTCACTATGCAGGAACTCAATTTTTGCTTTATATGAAGATGTTATGGAAGGGAACCCAATTTACTGAAAGTACAGAATTTAGTACCGGCTGAAGAACCCTTGCCGAAAGTGTAGTGTTTCAGATTTGGGGTTTTTTCAAATGTTGGAATATTTTCATGAAGGTAGTAAGATATCTTGGGGATGGGACCCAAATCTAAACATAAAATTCATTTACGTTTCATATACACCTCATATTCATAGCCTGAAGGCAATTTTATACAATATTTAAATAATTCTGTGCATGAAACAAAGTTGTGACTGCATCTTTGACAATGATGTGCTAGAAGATCAGGTGAGGAATCTTCCACTTTTGTGTCATGTCAGCACTTAACAAGTTGCAGACTTTGGAGCACTTTGGATTTTGAATCTGGGGACCGGGGATGCTCAACCTGCAATACCACTCAGCAAGGGCTAAAGATCCATCTCACTACCTATTCAATTTTAGCATGCTATTTTCCATTTTAGCATTATGTCACCCTCTCTAATACCTCTCATTCCGTCATCATTTTGCTTTTAACAGTTTGCTCTTCATCAAGATTGATCTTTACCAATATCTTAATGATTAAATTAAAGAACATAAGACTTTCCTGAAGCTAAAAGAGTAATCTGTCCAATTTTTCCCCCTAAACTCTTCTCAGTAAGACTAATGGAAGGGAGGGAGACAGGGAGGGAAGTGGAAGGAAGAGAGGGAAGGAGGGACAGGTAGATAGAAGAGAGAGAAGAGGAAGAGAAGGGAAAAGGGAGAAATGAAATACATTAAGAATTTTATTACAAGACCCTCAGTTTGCTATAGCATAAAGTACCTATTGTAAGCCAAGATTTGTGATGTCTAATGAAAAAAAAAAAAAAAAGCTTACTATTGAACAGAGGTAGCCAAAGAAAAGCATTATATTTCACCATCTGTTCTAAATTCACCTTTATGAAATGTACAATTAAAGTTGTATTAAGTAGGTCAGGTGTGGTGGCTCACACCCATAATCCCAGCACTTCGGGAGGCTACGGCAGGAGAATTGCTTGAGTCTAGGAGTTCAAGGCTGTAATAAGCTATGCACTTCAGTCCTGGGCAACAAAGTGAGACCTGGTCTCTTAAAAAATGAAATAAAATACTATTACCAGTTTTTCTTTTTAATGAACAGCACGCCAACGTTTAAAATTGCACACATTTTTAAATGTTAAAATATGACAATATGTCTGTCTCAGAGAGCATATGGATTATCTCTATACCTTCCCCTCAATTTTGCTGTGCACCTCAAATTGCTCTAAAGAAATAAAGTCTTTAAAAAAATGCCCATTGTGGATTGGGGAATTACAACTATCAAAACACTCAGCAGAAGCCCATCCGTGTATAAACTACAGCATTCAAACATTTTAGAAGGAGTCTGCAAATGATAAAAGACATTGAATATTTCTAGACATGGCCTCCCAAAGGCATGGAGCTGGAAATACTCTGAAAAACACATTTGACAAGTGAGGGAGGGTTTCTTCCAGAACTGAGATGTGGCAACAAGTACAGGCAAGCACCATCTCCCTATGGAGGAAAACATCTCATCCAGAGATCATCTCCCTCTTCTGCAATGGAGTTTGTCACACCTTTCTAGAGCACTTCTACAGCTGGAACACAGTCTAGTTTCACACTTATAACACCTCCTGGTTATGGGTGAGAAACAAGAGAATTTCTTAACTGATGCCTGGAATCCTGGCACCACCATGTAATGATTATTTCTTTTCATGGGTAACCAATAGGATTAGCAGACAGTTACTACTGGTGATTGCTTTTAAATAAGCCCTGCAAAGACGCCTGTGCACCTTTGCTAAGGACAGGCTACGTAGTTGAAGAAGGAGGGGTGAAGGCAAATACAAATAACAACCTTTTAACCAGCTCCTGAAGCCTGCGGTCAGTAGATCAGTAGATAAGCAGGTCCAAAGATAAATGAATCAGAGAAAAACTCGTCCCTTAGAAGAGGTATATGAAATAGAAAATACTTCCCATGACAGGATGGAACCATGATTCCCTAGGGAACAGCACAGGCCAGCACATAACCATTCCCATTTGTCCATCTTCAGCCCCCTAGATGGAGCAGTCAACCTCTACAGTCCTTTAATGACTGTGAGTAAAATCCTCTTCCAGACTCCCACCTCCTCCCCCCATCAAGAGGGAGACATCATCTTGTGGGGAGGGAGAAAGCTGTTTAGACCTAGGAATTTCACGGCACAGAGATATACACATTGCCAGTGGCCACCTGGATACTGTCTGGGTTTTAATTTGCCTTCTATTTGTTACATAATAAATAGACAGTCACTATTTGACCATTCTCGAGATGTATTGCTATTTCTGCCACATTCTTAATTTGTAGAGGCCCAAAACATTCCTCGACTTGATGGTGCGTGACCAACTACAGGTGTATCTGACAACCTCAACATAGCACCTAAAATGAAGCAGGAGATAAGCTAATATCTAATGGCTAGACTCCACATAAAAACAACACTCCTTTACAGCTCGAAAGCCATGCTGACCAAGGACACTGATTCAGGTGTGTAACTTTTTTTTTTTTTTTTGAGTTGAAGTCTCACTGTCGCCCAGACTGGAGTGCAGTGGCCGCTCCCGGCCACCACAGCCTCGACCTGCTGGGTTCCAGCAATCCTTCTGCCTCAGCCTTCCAAGTAGCTGGAGCTACAGGTGCGTGCTACCACGCCCGGCTAATTTTTTGATTTATTGTAGAGATGAGGTCTCGCCAAGTTGCCCAGGTGGGTCTCGAACCCGCGGGGGTCAGGCAATCCACTCACCTGGGCCTCCCAAAGCTCTGGGATTACAGGCTGGGCCACAGAGCCCGGCTGGTGTGTAACTTTAAATGCAAGAACCACCAGAAGAATTACAAGCATCAATAATACCCTGGCGTTTGGGAACATGTCAGGCACAGGGAACTGAGTTCAAAACCAATTCAGTTACTACAGTGTGGGAGTGAATTCCAGAGATTTCCTAGTTGCATTCTCACAACCACTGAATTCTCCTCAAGAAGCCATTAACATTTATACAGGGATAAAGGGGGTATTTACAGAACCATGCTTTCCCACCAAGAAATGGGGCAGCCTTATTTATCATAGTATAAAATAAAGGAATGAATGAGGATCAGTTGACTAGCAATATAAAAGGTATATTAGACAAAAGGAAGGAGAGGTAGAGAGAAGTGGTTTAAATCACTGTCATCTTCAACGGATGGCAAAAGCATTTCCAGCCCCCACTCTCCAACCCATTTATGGTGTCTAATTCAAATATAGCCTTTTCAAAATCTTAAAGGGGTAAAAGAAAGCTATTCCAGGCACCTTTCTGGACCATAGGATTTCTGAGCTTACAGTTAAATAGAAAATATGTATGGATTTCACTAAATACAAGTAGCTTTTATATACTATTTCCTATCCTCAGCACTATTTGCACAGGGGGATAGTGTTCTTATTTTTGGATGAGGCTCAGAAAGATTAATTGATGTCTCAAGGTCATATACCCAGAATGATGAAGCTGAATGTAAAATCCAGGTCTGTTGACCAGAACACCAATGATATTTTGAAAGTGTCAGGATGCATCATAGGATAACTAAATACATACATACACATACATATATTCAACACATATGTATATACATTCTCTCTTTATATGTATACATGTATATTTCATTGTGTGTATGTGTGTGTATATATATACACATATATACATATATATTCCATTCAATAATTGCCTTTTTTCATTTATAAACCTGATGAGCACAAATGTATCTATGTTAGAAACAACCTGTATTCAATCCTCATTTCCTTCTGAGTTAGTCTCCAAGAATGCCTCACTTTCACATTGACATCAAAATGTCCATCACTCTATTTTGAGCACAATCCAAGGATTTTTTTGTTTAGCCTCATCCTTGGAACATCTCTCCACCATCCTGCCTTTGCCCCATTTTACCGTCTCTTCTCATTTATCATTGGCCAAGTTACAGTAAAAAATAAAATACAAGAGTTCTATAAACAGCTCTTACTTTTAATTTCCATATTACTGATCTTCACGCTAAATGATCTATTAGTTGTAGGATGTTCCCACATCTTTTATCAATGCCTATATGGGTCCTTGACTTGAACCTGGAAAACAATTGTGATTAATCATAACTAAATGTCCCTTGTTAGCAGGGTACATAACCGAAATTTTAAGAGGTGCTTGTCTAGCTCGCAGGAGCCTCGAAACACTGACACATCAAAAGAAAGCTTGCATGAGAAAGGTGTGTTACCGAACTTCATACACAGCTCATGCCAAGGCAGGGCGTCATTTTAGCAAGACTCAAAGAACTTGAAAGACGAATATGAGTTAGATGCCAGGCAACGTGGCATGTTCATCGCTTAAACACTCCATTTCATTCCAAGGTACCAAAACGATAATAGACTTTATTCTAATTGGATTGTCTGCAATGAGCCAATTTAAGTGCTAAATGCTGCGAATTATTCAGCCTGACATAGCAATGCACTGATGTGAGCCACTGCAGGGCAGGAGGTTTGTGGAAAGTGTGAGTTCCCGAAACATAATGAGGAGCTGCGCGTCTAACTTGGCAGACCTCCACTGCACAGATTCATATTGTCTCCACAGCTGCAGGGGACCCAAAAAGCATTGGCTGCCACCTTGACCCAAAATTCATCTGCCATCAGCCAGCAGAGCTGATTCTGTAGGATTCCAGCCCTTCCATCACTGGGATGAAGAGGCTTCATAAGAGAACGGCTCAGAACGCAAGGAAAAATTATCCACAAGAATGGGCATCATTCACCATCAATTTGGTCCCATTATTTTGACATTTTCAAAATGTTACAGTGTTTCAACTTATAAAGTCACCGGGTTGGGTTTTATAAACAGTGATTAAATGCTTGAGACCTGTAATGGAAATGGATCTACCTACATACCAGTTAGCAGCTCACCCCAAGGCAAATTATTATTAATATTCCTAAACCATAGTTTTTTCACTTTAAAAATGAACATGATAATAGTTCCTGTATGTCAATGGCTGTTATGAGGATTAAATATATAGAGAAATTTTGAACATAAATGAAGTACAACACAAAATATCACTTACAAATATAAAATAATCAAAATATATATAATACTAGCAATAATATATACTTATTAAGTTTCCTCCCATAACAGATTTAAAGAGAAATATCTGAACAGGCACCTATGAATTTACATCTTTAAATGATCATGATCTTATATTAGAGTACACATATAAAGGTGCCCGATTTGAAAGTGAGATTTTATTCTCTCAGCACAATTTTGATATGAATTCACCTCTAGAAATGACTTATTAAACACACACACATACACACACACAAAGTAAAAGGAGGGGTTAAAATAGATAGTCTCTGGTGCCATCTAGCACTAAAATTAGGATTTCCAAAATCACCTTAGAACTTTGATACTCTTGTTACTCAAATAATTTCCATCAACAGTATCCTATGTCTGAGTCCAAGTACATTCTCATTAAATAGTGTGGCTCTATAAACACAGCCAAAAATAAGTCTAGAATCCTGTGAAAAATTCAGTCTACAGATGCCAACAATGAAAATTATATGGCCAATTTTGAATGGCTCCAGAAGAGACTGTTTCCTCAGCTTCCTGACTACGGTTTAAATTAAAATTTCTTCCATGGCAAATGCATCTGACTCCATTTGGTCCAAGGGGTTTAAGTGCCACAATAGTCATATCTAACTTAACAGTGCTCTATATATTTTTATGCATAAGAATTAACAACAGTTTACTTGAATGCTTTGCCCTCATATGTGATAAGTAACAGAGATCCAGACACATTAATTCAGGAATGGGATGCAATTATTTGTGCTGTTCAGCTAGGAGCTATAAGTACAACTCCAACTGTCTTAAACTCAGTATCACTATTTGGGATCTCAGTTCCAGGCATTTGACTTTATATCAAGTAATAACACGATGCTTTGGAAACACTAATAATACTCCCTAAGATTTAGTGACCTCATTTAAAAATTAATTTCCATTTACACTGAGTAACTAATAAATAATCAGATATTTCCTGGACTTCTCAAAAAAAGAGGGAAGAATAAGGAGAAGGAGAAAGACAAGGACAAGGAGAAAACAAAGGCGAAGGAGAAGAAAGAAGGAAGAGAAGGAAAAAGGGAGGAGGAGGAAGAAGGAAGGAAAGGAGGGAGGGAAGGACGGAGGGAAGGACGAAGGGAAGGAGGAAGGGAAAAAGTTCCCATAAGACCTCACTCAGCAAAGACTACAACTACAGCTTCTGAACAAGGATTCGCAAACTTTATTGCTCTGATCTCCAGACAAAAGCCAAGAAATAACAAGATGATGACAAATAAGATATATTTTGAGGCTCTAATTACAGAACAACAATGCCTTCCACTAACTTGAAGCTGTCTCTTGTGAAAAACAGTAAGAAAACATGAACACTTCCACATTATTCAGGATTTCAGCTCAACTCATTAACCTTACTCAAATCAACAGAAAAGAAGTGAGAAAAATGTTCTGAAATATTCAGAAAACACAGATCAGGAAAACAGAATGAGAAAGATTGTTTCAGTATATGCAAAGAAAAGGAAATGAAGAACTGAAAGAGCTATTTATCTTTAAATGACATTAAAATCTTGCCTACTTATTTATTATGTAAATAACAGATTTACCTTTTAAACAGGCTGGACACTGTGGCTCACACCTATAATCTCAGCACTTTGGGAGGCAGAGGCGAGAGGACTGCCTGAGCCCACAAGTTCAAGACCATCTTGAGCAACTTGGCAAGATCTTGTCTACAATAAATTAAAAAATTAGCCAGGCGTGGTGGTGCATGTGGTTCCAGCTACTTGGAAGGCTGAGACAGAAGGATCGCCGGAACCCAGCAGATCGAGGTTGTGGTGCCCGGGAGCGTGCCACTGCACTCCAGTCTGGGCGAGGAGTGAGACTCCAACTCAAAAAAAAAAAAAAAGCCCACATAGTTCTCCCTGCCTAATCTCATCCTCCTCTTCAAAGGACAGTTAACAGCAATGTGTTTGTTTTATGCATATCCTTCCCGACTTATTTCTATAAGTTGAAATTACTTATATACCAAGGTAATCATATCTTCTCTTTAGGGTCAATACTTTACTTCCTTGATAATAAGCTAGGAAGAAAACTGAGCTAACGAAACTGGGCAGATATTTGACTCTTAAAAAGTAAAGACTAATATCACTTTAGAACAACATTTTCATTCATAAAGATCAAAACCATTCTCACTAATGTATAAAGAATAATTTCAGATGCCTAAACTTGGAAGATGAAAACAAGGAGATGGGCAAGTATCTGCCTCCTACACTGCTGTATTCATAGTAGGAAGGAGACATAGTCAATGATGACTACCAGATGGCAAGGAACTACCAAATATGGCTGGGAATCATATTTCTCTGGAATTGAGTGGGGAGCAGAAATTCAAAGTCCCCAGGAAGAACAGATTTGAACTGGGTCTTAAAGTAGAAGACCCATCTCCAAAAATATCAGTCAAGTTTATATTTTCTTCTAGTAGCCAACATGAAATCACAAACAAAAAATGTTAAGCCAAGTAAATTAATCCTTTCAAACACAAAAAAAGTAGATCAAAGTAGTCAAACATCCAGAGACCAGTGAATCTTTACGTTGTCCTTCATGTGATTTCTAATCATGATGTCAATTACCAGATCATTCACTGGAAGTCTTGCTTCACTCAAGATAGGAACTATGGATAAAAAGAAAGGCAACTCCATGACCCAAGGTTTGCATTCATATGGGAAATAAACCAGAGCCTTTGTGATTCTACTGTGAAATACAGTCAATAAGGCAGAGAAAGGGGCAGGATTTCCTTTTGTGATAGCACAGACACAAAAGAGGACTCTTTAGCAAATTTGAACTAATCTCTGAGAGCTGAGTTCTTTAAGACTATGCCTCTCAGTTTACCTGGCTTTGAAAAACAAGATATTCATACTGGTGAGAAGAAAGCAGCTGAAGAACTAAAAGCTGGGGAGCTTCCTTGGAGATGAGTAACATAATTGAGTATGCTCCCTTCAGGTTAAATCCACCAGGTAATGCTGATCCAGCCTAGGGTGTGGACTTAGTAAGGAATATGCTATCAATAGAAAAAAAAAGGCACAGACCACTGACTCTCCCTTTCTGAAGACCACAAAAGCAAGATTACAATAAGGTGAAAGAAAAGAAACCCACATTGAAATACAAGATCTAGAAAACTCTGAGCAACCACTAAAGTCACACATCTGTAATGAAGGCTACCAGCTCAGAGTACACTTGTGTGAACTAGAAAAAGGTGCCCTTGTCTGATCTGTAGTCACCCTGGCTAGGACTCACACAAGTGAATATCCTGCCCAGCTGCCCACTGCAGCCTTTCATACACACAAGTCCACGTTATTTTCAACATGATTAATACCAGTAAAGGAAGAAAAAGAAGTATTTTTAAATGATGGAGGAAAAAACCTTAAAACCTAAACATCAAGTCATGACTTCATTCAAATACATACAGGCTTTTTCCTCCCAGCAAACCAAAATACCCATATCAAACTACTCTTGAAATGATTCCAGTCTCTGCATAATTTACATGCTTTAGAAAAAACTCCTAACTGCATGGAGAATAAAGAAATGCCAACCTCCCAAATCTAGCTCCCAATTGACAAGAATAAGGGGAATTAAATATCAAAACGATGCAGATTATTCAAGAATATCAAACAAAAAGGCAAAAGATCAAAAACAGCCATAAAAGTTTTGGAAAAGATTGTCAGTCTTCTGTGCACAAAAATCAATCCTAATGACAAATTCCAGTGGATTTTTTCTTTTCTTTTTTTCTTTTTTTTTTTTTTTACATTAAAGTGTAATTGAGTCATGCTTAAGTGAAGCTTTGCAGTTTGAGTTCAGTAAGCAAAACCTAATTCTAAATGATGCTGAGACACTATGAAATGCAAATCCATAAATAACTTAAATTTAAAAGGCAACCAAGAAAACACTCTGTCTCTTACAGGAATTGCTCCTACCTTTTCAGTGGGCTATTTCTCACCCAACTGAAGAAAGTGTTACTGCTCTGTTTGTTTACTGCTTTAGTCTTAGCAGTGGTAAGGGGCCACAACTACATTTAAATTAAAATTATATATAAAGAATTTCTAAAGCTAATGCTATACTGTTGCATATTTTCGAAGAGTATCAAGGAACACTCTTAGAAGCAAATCCTGGTAGGCTCCAAAAATACTTCAAAAATAAAAAAACAGTACACAGCTAGATAACATCCTGACTACTTGTGCCTTACACCACTCACAAAAAGAAGAGATTTGATTACATTGGGAGGACATCAAGGGATGCACACTGACAATTTAAATAGAGGAAATTGAGGGCATAAATCATCCTGGTGAAAAATACACAGATTTTTACTAGCAGAGAAAGAAACGCAAATTGAAACAACTTTAAAGTTACACTTCAGAGCTATTAAAATACAATGAAATTATAAAACTCAATTTTGGTGGAGCTTTAGATAAACAGGTATATACATACACTGCTAGCAATGAAACCAGCTTCAATCTTTCTAAATGATCTCACAGCCTTTAATAAGAGTAATTCAAACACAGTAATTCAAGAAAAAACTTGAGAAAAAACTTAATTTACACCAAGAAATATTACATTTCATTATAAAATAACAAAATTGAAAACAACTTAATGCTTCAAAGTAGAGAAAAAAATTATACAAATCGTGACAGCCGCACAGTATATAATGCTATTTAAGCTAATGACAAGCACAACACATTCCCTATTGAAAATAAACTTATAGACAATGTTAACAGAAAGATATGTATTTAAGTGTATTTATCTAATCAACAAGAAAAACACAATTAAATATGTTTTTTATAGTAAAGGTAAAAAGGAAAATAAAAAATAGTTCCAAAAGGACAAACTGGTCCAAATGTTTAGTAAATTGAGACAGGAAGCCAAAGTGATGAAATTAGCATTTAATGTGCCCACATTTTTTTTTAAGATGGAGTCTCATTCTGTTGCCCAAGCTGGAGTGTACCATCATAGTTAACTGTAACTTCAATCTCTTGGCCTCAAGTGATCCTACTGCCTCAGCCACCTGAGTAGCTCAAAATACAGGCACATGCTACCATGCTGACTCTTTTTTGAAAATTTTTGGGCTGGATGTGGTGGCTCACGCCTATAATCCCAATTCTTTGGGAGGCCAAAGGGGCAGAAATGCCTGAGCCTGGAGTTTGAGACCAGCACCATGGTCAAACATGGCAACATGGTGAAACCTCGTCTCTACAGAAAAATTTAAAAATTAAATAGGCATGGTGGTGCATGCTTATAGTCCTTACTTGGAATGCTAAGGTGAAAAGATCACCTGAGCCCAGGAGGTTGAGACTGTCGTGAACCATGATCATTGTGATCATGGCATTGTGCTCCAGTCCAGATGACAGAGTGAAACCCTGACTCAAAAAAAAAGAAAATTGTAGATGGAGTCTTGCTATTTTGCGCAGTGTGCTCTTAAACTCCTGGCCTCAATTGATTCTCCTGCCTCAGTCTCCAAAAGTGCTGGTATGGGCGACAATGCCCAGCAACCTATAACTTTTATCAGCAAAATTAATGGTATTCCTATGTCTCATGTGCTTGGCTAGATGCTTGGATACAGTAGGGTAAAACAAAGGCACAGGTACTGACCTCGTGAAGTTCATGACCTTGTGAAGTTCTACCCTATCTCCCCTTTGTCTTGAAACCAAGAATGTATTAAACATTAAATACAGGTACAGTTCCAAAGATGTAATAGAGGTTTTCAAGGAGGACGCAGAGAGGCCTAACCTGGCATCAAGGCCAAGGAGGGCTTTCCTAAAGATGCCATGAGAAACTTGAAGAGGAGAAATTATCCAGGTGAAAGAGGATGGAAGACAACAGAAAGAGTAGAGGGAACAGGATGTGCTGGCCCAGATGAGGCACTGGAAAGATAAGAAGTCTTCTGTGGCTGGAACACAGAGAACAGGATGAGTGGAGTCAAGGATTAAAACACAGTGAGGTGGCCTTGAGACACAGCAAATATTCAGACCCTCCACCTATGTGCCAAGGGAAGCCATAGACAGTTTTAAACAAACCAGTGACCCAGGGCAGTGGAATGGCAGGGAGAGGGAGAGGGGTGAGGGGATCATCAGGTTTCCTCCTGGCTTCATTGCAGGGAGGCAAGAGGCTCTGCAGGGAAAGCTGGCAGGAAACCACTGCACAAGGACAAGCAAGAATCTGGGTTGTTAAAGACAAAAGCACTAGTAGTAACCTTAGGTGGTATCTCACTGTCACACCAAGTACTGCAAGGATGTCTTTGCCCTAAACTTTTTTTTTTTTTTTTTTTTT
>NW_007249869.1:614176-623039 GCF_000164805.1 Carlito syrichta | reverse complement strand
CCCGCGGGCTCAGGCAATCCACTCACCTCAGCCTCCCAAAGGCGTGGGATTACAGACTGAACCACCGAGCCCGGCTGTCCTAAACTTCTTAAACATAGAAGAAAACACAGTCACTATAGAAAAGGAAAGTAAATGTGATTTTTAAAACAAGAACAGATTGGAATAGACAGTTTCCAGGAGAGGAAAAAGCAATGATATAAAATAATGTTCAAACTCATCAACAACAAGAGAAAGGCAAAGTAAAACAGTGAGTTATCATTTTCTACCCAATGGGTTGGCCAACATTAGAATATCAGGCAGTGTGAATTTTTGGTAAACTCATGTGAATCTTTACATATGAACAATGATGGGGCAGAATGATAGTAAAGTCATTCTAGTAAGTGAGCGCAGACTTTGGTAAAATTCATTAATAACCAAATTCGTAAAATTTATCAGCTTGTCAAAAAATTCAAGAAACCCAATTTTGGATGGTTGGAAACATACATAAATGTGTGCACATGCATATGCACACACACACACACACACACACACACACACACACACACACACACACACACTACACACACACGTATTTATATACAAAGATCCACAGGCAACAGGCATGAAGATAGTCATGGCAGCACTGAATGTGGAAGCCACAGGTTATAGACAATGGATAAGGATGGATGGGATAGATGGATACAGGGAAAACTACACAGCAATCGCAAGCAATGAAGATGTACCCAAGACAATATGGACAGATTTTGAAAGATGACACTGATTGAAAATGCATAATCGGCTGGGCTTAGTGGTTCAGCCTATAATCCCGGCACTTTGGGAGGCCGAGGTGAGTGATTTGCCTGAGCCTTCGGGTTCGAGACCCACCTGGGCAACTTGGTGAGACTTCATCTCTACAATAAATCAAAAATTAGCGGGGAGTAATAGTGCATACCAGTAGCTCCGGCTACTTGGAAGACTGAGGCAGAAGGATCGCAGGAGCCCAAGAGATCAAGGCTGTGGTGGCCAGGAGCATGCCACTGCACTCCAGTCTGGGCGACGGAGTTAGACTCCAACTCAAAAAAAAAAAAAAAAAGGAAAATGCATAATGACATAATGAGATCTACAACACAAAAACAACTAAGTGAATACCACTAGTGAGAATCTTTAATAAAGAATGAAATAACAGTGAAGGAGAAAAATAATGACGTAAAATGGCAAAAGAAACCATCAAGGGGACCCCTCACAAACCAAGGATGATAATATATCATTGAAGAGCATGAAACTAGATCCTCTAACCATAATGTCCAGATTTTTTTTGGGGTACAAGTTTCAGTCTGTCGCCCAGGCTGGAGTGCAGTGGCACCATTAAGGCTCACCACAGCCTCGACCTCCTGGGTTCAAACGACCCTTCAGCCTCAGCCTTCTGAGTAGCTGGAACTACAGGCACACAACACCATACCACCATACCTGGCTAATTTTTTTGTAGAGATGAGATCTTGCTACATTGCCCATGTTGGTCTCAAGTAATCCTTTCTCCTTGGCCTCCCAAAATGCTGGAATTACAGGTGTAAGGCACCATGCCGGGCCCCCAATTTTTTTTTTTGAGTCAAAGTCTCACTTTGTTGCCCAGGCTGGTGTGCAGTGGCATGCTGCTCATGGCCACCATAGCCTCAACCTGCTGGGCTCAGGCAATCCTTCCGCCTCAGCCTTCCTAGAAGCTAGAACTACAGGAGCACGCAACCACATCCAGCTAATTTTTCTTGATTTATTGTAGACTTGAGGTCTCACCAAGTTGCCCAGGCTGGTCTTGAACCCCTGGGCTCAGGTAATCCTCTCATCTTGGCCTCCCAAAGTGCTGGGATTATAGGCGTGCGTCACTGCGTTTGGCCCATTTTTTAAACAAAAATTTTAAATGATTTGAAACAGACTTTTGTCTTTATCAGCGATAAAAATCTCACTTGGCATTTTATCATATACAAATATCATGAAAGCAATATTAGCAATTTTATCTAACAAATCTCATACATTCTAGCTTTTTTATTATTGAGTTGCTACCCTTCATGTTTAAACTGTACAGTCGCAAAGATTTAAAAACCTGAGTTGACAAAGATTCATATTAGCTAGCCTGAGAGAACAGCTCCTTTATCTCCATGAAATGTTTATGTAACTTGTATTATTTGCTTGACCTCAAACAGAAAATCTAGAATTCTCGGTACCTGATCTTTGAATACTGCCCCTGAGCATGTGGGCTCCAATGTGATCAAAAAGTTATCTCAAATTGGCCAAGGAATAAAACCAAGAACAGCCTTGCCATTAAAAGTACCTGGTTATCAAAGAGGTAGAAAAATCATTTTATTCCAACTCTTTGAAAACACAAAAGACTTTTCAGTGTTTTTGAGAAAAGGTTATATTATTCAGAGAAAAAAAACAGTAGAACATCTCACTTGGGATAGGTGGGGCAATATTTCAGGCTCCTCTATTATATCAGCCTCCATGTAACGTCCAACAAATTCAGGAACTTGAGACTCTTATGTGTAAGCATAAGCCCTAAAATGATTTAAATCTGCAATCACAGCAACATAATTAATGCTCTTTCTTTTAATGTCAGTATTATTCATTTTTATGTAGATTGGTGGTAACTTTTACCTCACCAACAGATTCTCATTATGTCTGCTTAAGCACATAAAATCAAATTAATTCATGTTTGCTTTCTTTCTATCTGCCCTTAATTCCTGCAGAGGAGAAACACAGAAGCAGAAGGTTCCAGGGTTTATTACTGTGCTCAGTCACTAAATTATACGGGACTGAACTGTTGATCCTAAATTACTCAAACTCTAACCACGGCCTCCAAATCTTACATATGGAACTGTAGCCAACTGCAGCCAATGACACCCCCACCCATATATTTCACAATTGGAGTTCCAGTTCTAAAATACTGATTTCAAACGTTGCTTCAAAACTGTACCCTGGGTCTCTGCTCAGAAGTTACAAAGGAAATAAGCTCTTTAGCTTTAAGAAAGAAGTTCCATTGACAGTGTGACTTCAGATAAAATCAGAGCAACTGAGAATTTTCCTAAGCTGACTATGATCATCTGTGTCCTCTTAATTACAGGAATGTTTACCTGCATTTTGCTTAAGGTTCTACTTGATGGTGGGATAATCTTCCTTACTAGAAATATAAATTCCTAGAAGAAAGGATTTTCTGTACTTCCCCGCAGCACTCAGTTTTGCCCACAAAAGGACCTTCAATTAAAAAACACTCTCCTTCAAGGATGACAAAGAGATAGCATCTTGAGTAGCAATTTCACATGACTGAGGGAGGCAGCTTGCAGAGCGGTGCTGAGCAGAATCAAGAGAGCACATGTGGACTCTGTCGGGAAGACTGCCTGATCGACTGGTGAAGTCTTCCATGATCACGGCAGCAAGGAAGAGAGATCATGTGCCTGCAGAACCATAATCAAGGCTTTCCAACTGCTGGGTTTAGAATTTGTCTGAGATTTGAGAGTCACCCTAAAGCTTTTCTGAGCAATAGGACAAACCGGTTTTACAATAAAAACAAGGTCAGTCGTTATTATAGTCTATAATGTACATTTATTATGAAACTTCAGTAAGGTAAAAATGAAGAGAGGGAGGTTGGGGAGGAAGAAGAACACATGACACAATGACAGAAAATGTTACGCCAAATAACTTCTCGAGACAATGCTTTGTAATTTCAAACTTTGCATGTTCTGAGTTGTCCAACTCAGAAGTGCAAACACTTTACTTACTGGCTCAATTAATTCTGTCTGTATGAAGAAAGAAAAATACTCGTGTAGCTTTTCCCCAAAGAGAAAGCTGAGACATTTTTCTTAATGTTATAGCCAGAAGTAACAGTAGTCAGCTAGCTTTAAAAACCTAACTCAACAATATGAATCCAATTTCATAATTTTTAAATCCTAGGATTTAAGATAATTTTTCAAGAATGACTTCACTTTCTCCATGGCAAAAAAGAATCTCTCCAACTTCAATGACATCACATGCAATTCTGGAGCTAAATGAAAACCTAAAAAAACAAAAGAAAAGAAAAGCAACTAAATGTATTCATATCTCTCTGAAATAAAATACACTGAAAAATTAATATTTACATGGCTCTTTCATAGGAGAATATTTTCTACAAAGTACAAGGGATCTTCTCTCTGGAGACAAAATACATGTGAAGTGTTAAGATATTAATGCTCTGTTTCATTCAGAGGAGAAGTATTTGGAAGGTCAAATAGACACAGATAAAGGTGAAGAAACTTTGGCTCTTCTTTTTATTTTCTACTCAGTTGAAAGTTTTCTAATAGTCTCTCTCAGCTGTCCCTGTTTACTATAACAGAGAAAGAGTAAAAATCAATAAAGTTAGTTAAATATCTGAATTTGCCTTGTTTGATGTCAGAAGCTCTCTCATGAATGTGTAGATCTTTCATTCAAATATAAGCAAATATAAGCAAAACCACAGAATGTCCTGGAGACACTTTTAAGAAACTCATGAAGATTGGATTTATTTTAAGTATATAACAAAGAAATGAATGAACTAGTAAGATACGCCAAGCAACTGTTAAAGACCACCTTTAACTTCAGAAGATGGAAGCTCGATATAGGAAATGGAATTTGGAAGACAAAGAATCCTGTGGACTGGATAAACACTGTCAAAATACAGAAGAAGTGATCCATAAAAAATTGCCCAGCCACTAGATATGGTCTTAGGCAGCAGATTCTAATGTGACTCCTGAAACAAGCACGGCAAGACCATTTAAAGAAGGAGAAATGAATCTTGGGAGTCTTGGGCTCACCATGTCCTTGGAATCACTGTCAAACTTCCTATATGTCTCTAACCTCAGTTTACTCACTGAATGCCCTGCCCAGCCCTCATACGATAACATGTGTGTGAGAGTAATATAAGCTATGTGAGCCAGAGCAGTCAGATGATCAGAATAAGCTTTTGATTACAGCCTCTGCTTTTCTATTATCTATATAGTGGTAATCTTTTGAGCAGAGAGAAAGAAACCTCTTCCTTCAAAAATGCAGCTCCTTTGAGGTCTTCTATGGGCTGGAAAAAAGCCCTTCCTTCATCAAAGTGCAGAAAAAGACAGACAGCAGGAAGCAAATGTACAATTTTCTACCCATTTACAACTTTGCTCTTGAGCATCAAAAAAATAAGGCTTTCCGATTAAAATCAAACATCACTTTATACTTTGGTAATATTTAACAATTTACTAGGATGAAAACCCAGGGTAAAATCACTAGACTGATTTCTGTCAACTGCAAAAAAAATACATATATATGAAATTTTAAATACCAACTGTACTCATATATAACGCCTTTCATGGCTTTTACAGACTGGATTTACACCTTTTTTTAAACTCCCTAGGGGATAGCTTTTTAGAAAGACTACATTAAATTCTGAGTAACAATTTAAATGCAGTGAAAAACCCGGCTGTATGCTTGGGGATTATGTAAGAGTTAGAAAGCTGACCGCGAAACCAGGTAGACATGAGCTAGAGGCCTGTGGGCATCTGTCAGGAAGGTTTTAAAGTCTATAGTCACGTGGCAAACAGAGAAATACTGTACCACAGTCACTCTCAAAGCGTTCTGGGAGGCAGGTTTGATCAGCACTGCCCACATTTGCTTGGGCCTGTAGGGAGATGGTTAGTCAAATGACATAAAAACACAGCAGTAGAAACCACTGACCCTGCTTTAGAGACAGAAAACAGAGGGTGTTTGCACTTCTTTCTCTTGGCACAACATTTTTTTCCTTTTCATGAGACTTTCACAGTCTCTTGAGTCCTGAGGGGAAAAAAACCAAGCTCCTTCTGGATGGAGACTTACAATCACAGCAGGGCCCAGTTTCAAGTGGTGGGTACTGGCAAGGCTGAGGCGGATGAAGGGCCCCACAGCTGCACTTGGGTGTTAAAAACGAGGAAGGACAGGATGAGGTTATGCCAGAGCGGAGGCACAGAGCAGCACAGGCTGGATCTGTCCCGGGTGTAGAAAAAAATACCCAAAGCTCATTAGATTCCCTCAGCCCCAGCAGGAGAAACCAAACACCCAGATGTGAAAGAGACTATTTACAGAAGCATCTCTTCCTGCCAATACCTGAGTGACATCTATCTTTCTAGCTGACAAGTTTAAGTCAGTCCAGAAATGTGAGAAGACAGAACAGATACAAGTAAAAAGGGAAGGGGTGGGAACAGCCATCCATGTTTAATTACATGCTTCCTGTTAATAAAAGATGAAAATAATTGAGCAAATACAGACCACCATATGACCTGATTGTAAGGCCCTGGACTTAATTTGTTTAATATACAGAATATACATTTATATAATTCGGTGTGGCGTGCTTATGTGCATTAACAAAAACATGTATCTTTGGCCTGCAATTATTAAGTGGGCTTCCTCCAGAAGCCTATATCCATGTGACTACTGTATCACATTCAGTGAGTATCATCTGAGAAGAAAATGCAAAGCAGTACCACGAGGAGGGCTATGGAAGTAAATTACACTCAGACAGAAGGACTAGGGAAGGCATCAGGAAACGGGTAGCTTCTGGGATGTGCTGGGGAAGCTGCATGTTCATGGCTGAGGACACAAAATACCAGATGGAGAGAGCAACACAGCACAAAGTAAAGATGGAAAGAAGGGGCAGGGAATGGTGTGTCTGTTTGTGTGTTTGTTTGTTTGTTTGTTTAAAGAGACAGGGTCTTGCTCTGTCATCCAGGCTGAGTGTTGTGGCATGATCATGGCTCACTGCAGCCTCAAACTCTTGGGATCAAGCCATCCTCCTGTCCCAGCCTCCCATGTAGATGGAACTACAGAAGCATGCCACCATGCCCAGCTAATTTTTAAAATTTTTTGTAGAAACGAGGTCTCACTAGGTTTTCCAGGCAGCTCTCGAACTCCGGGCCTCAAGCGATCTTCCTGCCTCAGCTGACCAACTTGCTGGAACTTTAGAAGTGAGCCACCATGTCCAGCCATGCATGGTTTGTTTGAAGCCAGGTACGCCATCAGCTTAGACGGTGTAAGGTACGCAGAAAACACTGAAGGGTAATAAGACTGTAAGGAGTTTGGCAGGTCCTGCCTGTATGTGTGTATGTTACTGACTTCCCAATGATGAAGCCAAGTAAAGTAGTTCTTTCTGATGGGACAGAAGAGCTGATCTCAGGGGCAATTCTGCTGTTTACTAGGTCTTTATTATGTCTACAGGTTAGAGTACAAGTTCCAGGAGAGCTAGGATATACACCTACTTTGTCCACTGATATATCCTAGACACACAGAACAATGACAGATACATATTATATGCCTAAAAAAGATTTACCAATTAGGAAGAAAACACGAGAGAGAGCTGAGGGGAGAAATTTAATGATTACTGAGCACTCACTGTAAGTTAAGACATTGCTGATATTTTACAGGTATTAATGAATGTAGCCCTCACAAATTTATGACGTAATTGTTTCTGTATTTTACAACTTACATCTTTCTCTCTCTGAAATCAGGACTTACAACTTTAGCTCTCTGAAATCAGTACAGATCCCATAATTGATGGTATCTTAGCAATACGGCACAGTTTAACTGGTAGTGAGTTATCTCCCTTAGTGGTGCATAAAAGGACAGTAGGTCTTACAATCAATAGTGTCTTCAACTTGATGAAATGAAATCATTATTAATCTCAAAATATGGTGAAGGAACCTAAGGCTCCATGAATTAAATTGGTTCCCTTGGGCCTAGATGCACCTGTCCCCCTAGCACCTGTTCCTCCATCCAATGCTACTATCAGCCCTGAGGTATTAAAAAACCACACAATAGGAAAGTAGCTCCCAGCGTGTTCTCCCACCTAATCCTTTCCTCCCGAGTAGTCAGAAAGATTCCCTTAGGCAACCCTGACATTCATGCCCAACCTTTTCAGTTCTCATCAGCCTGGGAGACAGAAGAAAGTGGCAACTCTCCAGGTCCCCAGGGCAGGCAAACGGTCAGCATATGGTGCACCCCATGGTGAGAGGGGCAGGGACAGTCTACACTGGGTGACATCCAACAGTTCAGTGTACACCTAACATTTTCTTTCACTGTCTCCATACAGAGCTGGTAGGACAATAGAGTGCCTTCTCATCCAATATACTCAGCATGACCATGTTTCATTACAAGACAAAAACCTTCACTGAGGAAAAGGAGGGGAAGGCATAAAAATAGATGTAACCGTAACTATCAGGTAATACCATTTTAAAATGTCATTTTTATTAAGTAGATTCCTTTTGCTTTTTTAAAGGTCCAGATATCTGGCAATGATATCAATGCTACAAAATGAAAGAAAAAGCAGTCTACAAAATGTGGCTCTTGAATGTATCTAAAATCAGATGGTTCAGACCCCAGGAGCAGGTGGTCACCCTAGGAGAGCAGTTGGCAAATTGGCTTATCTCAGAAGCAGTGTGAAAAGGCTCTAAAGCCTGCCGGATTGAAGAATCTGGGATGCTATTAACACTCATCCCATTCTCAATGGACAGTAAAAAACGAGAACGCTTCTCTGTAGCTTGAGGAATTGCCCATTGAAATTTGGGAGCATATATGTTTTGCACATATCGCGCAAGTCCACTTTCCCATGTATAGTTCCCAAGGGAGCTGAGACACTACCCCAAGGTTGTTCTTTTTTTTTTTTTTTTTTTTGAGTCAGACGGAGTCTCACTCCATCGCCCAGACTGGAGTGCAGTGGCCGCTCCCGGACACCGTAACCTCGACCTGCCGGGCTCCAGCGATCCTCCCACCTCAGCCTTCCAAGTAGCTGGAACTACAGGCGCGTGCTACCACGCCCGGCTAATTTTTGATTTATTGTAGAGATGAGGTCTCGCCAAGTTGCCCAGGCGGGTTTCGAACG
>NW_007249869.1:611243-614156 GCF_000164805.1 Carlito syrichta | reverse complement strand
ACTCACCTCAGCCTCCCAAAGGCATGGGATTACAGGCTGAGCCACCGAACCCGGCTTCCCAAGGTTGTTCTTATTTCCCCTTCTATCTCATCTCAATGTATCTCACCCAGAGGGAACAACGGATAACACCTTCTTAGCATCAGCAGTCAATAGAGATGTTAATTAAGAGTAAAAAGTCGTCCAATAACTTTTGGCTTATGAATACTCAAAAATGGAGATGGTTCTTTGCTCACCCATCCAACCTTCACACTAATTGTCTATAAAAACACTTTGCTAAACAACAATGCACAAACGGGTGCAGTGGCTCACAGCTGTAACCCCAGCACTTTGGGAGGCAGAGGCAAGAGAATTAATTGTCTGATTCCAGGGGTTCGAGACCAGCCTGGGCAACATGGTGAGACCCAGGGTCTCTACAATAAATCAAAAAATTATCTGGGTGTGGTGGCATGAGCCTGTAGGCTGAGGTAGAGGGATTACCTGAGTCCAGCAGGTCGAGGCTGCGGTGGCCATGAGTGTGCCAGCCTGGGTGACAGAGTGAGACTCCTACCCAAAAATCAAAAATCAAAATAAAATAAATAAAGTATCACCACTCTGTGTGGTTTTATCTGTACAGAAAACTACAAATATACACAGGCATGATAGCAAAATGTAATTTAAGAGAAAATTCCGTAAAACATAGGCCATACATGTAGATAAGTTCATTGGCATCCTAGCTTAAAAATATCTCAATGTAAACTATTATAACCTCTGAAATCCACAACAGTCCACTTGGTTTACCTTTTATTCCTACAAAGGCACCACAAACTTTGTCAGCAAATAACACCGCTCAGCTAGCTATGTTGAACACTTAATATGTGCCAGGCCTGAACTGAGAATTTTCTGTGCTTATTTCCACTGACCTTGACAACGTGTTTGGAGATTATTGTTGTTAGCATCCCCAGATTAAAGATGAAGAAACAGAGACTTGGTGAGGTTAGATCCCTGGCTTAAGGTCACAACAGGACCAGGACTTGAACCTGGCCAGTCCAACTCTAGAACAACTATTCTATATTGCCACCTACATTTTTATTAAACTACAGGGCACATATATAATGCCAAGTGCCAAAAAGAATATGTTCTGAATTCACATGAACCCTCCCCTCTTACTTGTCGGCTTTCCATTACTGCCTCACAATCCTGCTACCAAATATTAAGATGAAAAATGAACTTATAATCTGTAAATCCCACACCCAAATCATGTACCTGGTCATGAAAGGTCTCCAAGTGTCTTAGCCTTGGAGACAGGTGGTTTGGAAGCTGCAATGTGGCAGATTTGAAGAGGAGGTGTCTCAGGTGCTCCCACAGGGATGGATGAATGACAGGAGAGCACACCTTGCATCAGGGAACAGGGACTAACAGAGTCTTTGCCAACTCTGCAGGTGTGCATCAATTTACAGACTTCTAACAGATTCACAGATGTGTCTATGACAGGAGGAGAAGGTCTTTAATTGAGAGATTGGGAGTGGGGGAGAATTAACAACACAGCAGCAACGGGAGAAGTCATTTATTTTTCTAATTAAATTCTCAAATTGGTGGGAGTAGCCTATTAAAAATACAAAACAAAACAAACTGGAAAATGTGGATGTTAGAGGTTAGTGTCAGCATTATTTTTTAACGATAATACAGATAAAAGAAGACATTACAACCCTGTGTTCTTTCCTTATTGCCTCTAACTTTGGGTATTAAAATAAACACACACACACTATTTCTAGCCATCATACCATGTCATTTGCTACTTGTAATCTAAGCTGATGTACTCAACAAGACTATTTGTGTTTAAAACTGTGTAAGAAAATTACATTTTTTAAAAAACAGACATTTATAGAGCAATTTCTATTTGCAAAGTGCTTTGCAGTCATTTTTTAAAGTAATTCTTAACAACAACCATGTAAAGTAGGTCAGAGTTATTATCCCTTATGGCTCCTCTTTCAAAAGGCTGAGTCAAGGAAGGTACAGAAAAAGGTTAAATGATTTTCCTGAAGTTACACACAAAGTTAGTAGCAGAACTTGAAATGCTACTACAGCTGCTAAATCCCAAATGTTAAGCTGTTACTACAGCTGCTAAACCCCACGTCATCCCAATGGATCGATTGACCTGTTGGCTACATTTCAGGATTTCCTAGGATCTTTGCCTCAAAGAATATATACAGATTCCTGTCCCCCTGTCCCCAAATCTGCTGAATTAGAATATAGAAACAGATTCTGAAAATTCAGTAACAGGTGTTCTCCTGATGAATCTGCAGGTAAGTCTAGATTGAGATCCATTACCATTGAGTCTTCTGGAAGGTTCACCCTGTCTCCCATAGGCAGTAAGTACTACAACAGATAGCAATGTTATAAGCAAAACTGAAACTGCACCAAAGCAATAACTGACAGCTCTTTCTCATGAAGAAGTCTTTTTAAAAAAAAATCATTAGAGGCCGGGCTCAGTGGCTCAGCCTGTAATCCCGTGCTTTGGGAGGCCAAGGTGAGTGGATTGCCTGAGCCTGCGAGTACGAGACCCGCCTGGGCAACTTGGCGAGACTTCATCTCTACAATAAATTTTTAAAAACTTAGCTGGGCGTGGTAGCGTGCGCCTGTAGTTCCAGCTACTTGGAAGGCTGAGGCGGAAGGATCGCCGGAGCCCAGTAGGTTGAGGCTGCGGTGGCTGGGAGTGGCTACTGCACTCCAGTCTGGACGACAGAGTGCGACTCCAACTCAAAAAAAAAAAATCATTAGAAATCACTTTCAAGCCGGGCTCGGTGGCTCAGCCTGTAATCCCACACCTTGGGAGGCTGAGGTGGGTGGACTGCCTGAGCCCGAGGGTACGAGACCTGCCTGGGTAACTTGGCAAGACCTCATCTCTACAATAAATAAAAAAAATTAGCTGGGCGT
>NW_007249869.1:559727-611223 GCF_000164805.1 Carlito syrichta | reverse complement strand
TAGCTGGGCGTGGTAGTACGCGCCTGTAGTTCCAGCTACTTGGAAGGCTGAGGCGAAAGGATCGCCGGAGCCCAGCAGGTAGAGGCTGCAGCGGCCGGGAGCGGCCACTGCACTCCAGTCTGGGCAACAGAGTGAGACTCCAACTCAAAAAAAAAAGAAATCACTTTCAATTCACAGGTTTTTCCCATGTTCATTCTCAAATGTGTTTTAGGTATTTTGGCCTTTTTTTCTGAAGATATTCCCTTTAGGTTCCTGTTACCTAAAAATATTAACAAGTCTGTCTCAGCATTCCTTCCAAAACCACTTTCTTCTCTTCAGTCTTCTCCCCTGCCAGAATTATTTACTCAGACCATATGCAGCTGACACACCATGATCAGAACTGACCACCATTTATGGAGAGCATACAGGGTACCTAGGCACTAGGCAGAGTGGCTGACTTCTATTATTTCAATTAGTCCACCCTGACAGAGATGTCCCTGTTTCACAAATTTAAAAAATTTATAAGGGTTTGCTCAAATTGCCCAGGCAGACAATATCACCAATTCCCACAACCAAGGTTCAAGCCAGAATAATCATACCACATATTCACCACAATCATTTTCTTTTTCTTTTTGAATTCCTCTGTCAGCTCTTCATTCCTCTGTATTTATTCACTTCAACAGCAAGTGGACCATCACAAGAAAACTCTTTCTATGTAAAATCCTTCACTGTGTGCTGCTTTGGCCAATGAGAAAAGATAATAGTAATACATTCAAAAAATTACACAATGAGGAGAGGCATTGCCCACGGAAAACAATGCAATATAACACATGCTACTGCTAAATGCAATACAACATATCATGTATACTGCTAAGTCAGAGAAACTAGGTTGACTACGAGCATGAATGATTCAGGTGAATCACCTAAAAGAACCTGCTTCAATGTTTCTTGCCTGTACTGTCTGAAGCATAACCTATAGAGATATAACAAGAGAGACAAGGATAAAGTCAGAATAGACAGAAAAAAGAGAAGAGGCGTGAAGGCAAATAATGAAGCAAGTACACGTGTGCAGTGTTTAGAAAGATGTACACTATGTAAGCCTCCATCTCAATAAGGTAAATAAGAAATCATATGATAGTATCAACTGACAAAGAAAAAGCATTTGGCAGAAACCAATATTCATTCCCAACAAAAGTTCTCAGCAACTTATAACAAAGAGAAATTACCTAAACTTAATAAAGAGGAATTACCTAAACTTCAGAAAAAACTTCTACAAAAAACCTACAGCTAGCCTATTTAGTGATGAAAGTCTAAATGCATTCCCTCTCAGATTGGGAAACAAGGCAAAGATATGTACTTTCACTCTTATTCAATACAGCACTGAAAGTTCTAGAAACTAAAATAAACCATGAAAGGGAAGTAAAAGCATTTAGGAAGAAAAGAATAAATAGAACTATCTCTATTTGCAGATGACATGAATGCCTATTTAGAAAATTCCAAGGAATCTACAAAAAAACCCAAAAACAGTCCCCCCCCCAAAAAAACCCTAGAACTAATGAATAAGTTCAGTAAGGTCACAGAATAAAAGATCAACCTAAAAAAAATTAATCACATGTCATTTATAATTGTACTCCAAAGAAATAAAATGTAGGCGTACACTACTCAAAACATGTACAGTATCTGTATGCTGAAAATTACAATTAAACAAATGGAAGATTGTGTTCATGGACTGCATGACTCAATGCATTACATAAAAATGCCAGTTCTCCCCAAACTTATCTATATTGTTAATGCAATTGCTATTAAAATCCCAGGAAAGTTTTTGTAGACATCAACAAGAAAATAAATTGTATATGGAATAGCACAGGCTCTAGAATAGCTACAGCAATCTTGATGGAAGAGAGCACAGTCACTCTGCCTGACATTAAGACTTACTACATAGCTACAGTCATCAAGACAGTGTGACATTGGTGAAGGGACAGGCACATAAATTAATGGAACAGAAGAGAGAACCCAGAAGTAGACCCACACACATATGCTCAACTCTTTTTTGATGAAGATTTAAAATTAATGGAAGAATACCCTTTTCAACAGATGGTGCTGAAGTAAGTAGAAACCCTTCGGCAAAAAAAGAGAACATTGGCCTAAACCTCACACCTCATATAAAAATTAATTCAAAACAGATCATCTATTTAAATCTAAAATATGAAACTATAAAACTTTTAGAAAAACATAGGAGAGAATCTTTGGAATGCAGGGCTAAGCAAAGAGTTCTTAGACTTGACACTATAACCATGATCTATAAAAGGAAAATTTGAAAACTGGACCTAATGAAAATTAAAAAGACTTTGCTCTGAGAAAGCATATAATGCCAAAGTCACAGAGGATAAAAACACAAGTTACAAACTGGGAACACACTTGCAGACCACAAATCTGACAAAGGACTAGTATTTAGAATATATAAAGAACTCTCAAAATTCAGTAGTAAGAAAAAAAATAAGTCCAATTAGAAAAATAAAATATGCAGAAGACATGAACAGATATTTTACCAAATGTCATATACAGATGGCAAATAAGCACATGAAAAGTTTTCAGCATCAATACTCATCAGTGAAATGCAAATTAAAAACACAATGAGATATCACTACATGCCTATCAGAAAAACTAAAGTAAAAAACAGTGACAATATCAAAAACTGGCAAGGATGCAGAGAAACAGGAATACTCATGATGTTGCTGCAGGAACACTGTAAAACGGTACAATCACTCACCAATTTGTTCTAAAACTACACATGCAATTACCATACAATCCAGCAATTGCACGCTTGGATAATAACCCCAGAGGAGTAGAAACGTATGTTCACAGCAGCTTTTATCTTTAATAGCCAAAAACTAGAATCAGTCCAGATGTCCTTTAACAAGTAAAAGGTGAAACTGAGGCATATCTATACCTTGGAATACCACTCAATAATAAAAAGAAACAATCTACAGAGATATACAACATAGATGAATTCCTGGGAATTATTCTGAATGAACAAAAGTCAATCCCCAAAGATTAAATACCCTATTATTCCATTTACATAACATTTTTGAAGTGACAAAAGTTTAAGAAATGAAGAAAGATTAGGGGTCTCTGGGAGTTAGGAACTGAGGAAGAGGAAAATGGTATAGTTATGAAATGGCAACACGGAGGATCTTCATGGTGTTGGAATTATTCAGTATCTTGACTATGATGGTAGATACATGAACCTACCAAGAGATAAAACTGTATAAAACTTAGCCAGCCATAGAGGCACCTGCCTATAGTTCCAGCTACTTGGAAGCCTGAGCCCAGCAAGTCAAGGCTGCAGTGGCCATGAGCGTGCCACTGCACTTCAGCCTGGGTGACAGTGACCCAAAAAAACAACTGTATAAAACTTACACACACACATACATAATGCACAAACAAGTAAGTAAAAATTAAACTCAGGAAATCTGAATAAGATCAGTGGATTGCATCCAAGTCAATATCCTGGATATACTATAGTTTTACAGAATGTTACCTTTGACAAAGTAGGTATATAAGCAAATACAGACAGTTTTATAAATAAATACAAATCTCTCTGTGTTATTCTGTACAACTATAATGTCAATAAAAATTTGAATTAAAAAAAAAAGATGAGGCAACCCCTTCAGGTCCCCTCCTCCCACTGTGGGAGCTTTTCTGTTTTCTTAATAAATCCTGCTTTCTTTAAAGAGAGAGAGAGAGAGAGAGACAGAGAGAGAGAGACTGCCAACCAGGTCAGAAATGTTGAATGGAGAATGAAGATGTTGAAATGTGTATATATATATAACTGGTATCACTTTCAATTTTATCAAAGAGAACCAATTCTCACTTACTTGCAGCAACAGGAGATCAGTGCTATAGAAAAACTACATCATATCACTAAATATCAAACTTCATTTTTTAATCAATTGTTTCGGCCCCTATTCACAATGAAAGTTTCTCATAAACTACTACCAAGAAGTCCAATAAACATATCTAGAAACACAAAACTTAACTTCCTAAAATAAGATGTCTTCCTGATGATATTTTCAAAGTCAAAAGGTGGCCTCCTCTGTCTTAAGGCGTGTGGATAACTGCCCCTCAATTTAGGTCAAAATCCTACACATTTATATGCACAGCACGTGATTTTACAAGCTGGGAAACCTGGAGCAAATCATTAACTGAACTGTAAACTTAATCACTAGCAAGATAGGCCAGCAGATCTAAGAAAAAGTAAAAAAACAAAACAGGGAGAAAAGCATCATAATACCCATGATGGTACTGTACTCGGCTGCCAAGCAGGAACCATAGCCAGCCTATATGAAAGGGTGAGAGGTGCAGTTCTTTGTGGCCACTTCTGGCACCAATCACTTTGCAGATTTCTTGTCTCCCCACCAGGCCATCAAAGCCAGACCAATGCTTGCAAAGAACTCCTAGGACACCCTATCAAGTGACTCTTATAAACATGGGAGTTTCAGAACCCATAAAATACTTACCTATTTAATTTATTGCTATCTTCTCTACAGGGATCAATTCTGCTCCTAGGGAACATTTAGCAACGTATGTCTGGAGACACTGCAGTTGTCAAAGCTGTGGGGGTAGAGGGACTAGGGATACTATGCAACATCCTGCAATGCCCAGGATAGCCTCTACAATCAAGAATTTGGGGGCTCAAAATGTCAGTGATGCTGAGGTTGAAACTCCCTGACATAGAGGAATTCTTGCATTGGGTTTAAGAAGAAACATTAACATACAATAAAAAATATGAGAAGACGGTTAATAACTTAGGGCCAGGCACAGTGGCTCACATCTATATCCAAGCACTTTGGGAGACAAAGGAAGAGGCTGGCTTGAGGCCAGGAGATCAGACCAGTCTTGAACATAGCAACATAGCAAGACCCTGTCTCTTAAAAAAAGAAAAAATATGTAATCACTCTGGTAAAGTGACTCACGCCTGTAGTCCCAAGCCCAGGAATTTGAGGCAGCAGTGAGCCATGATCGTGTCACTGTACTCCAACCTGGGTGCCAGAGTGAGACCCTGTCTCTTTAAAAAAAAAAAAAAAGGTTAATAACTTAGAACCACTAAGTAGAGATGATCTCCAAGGGCAAAGGTAGCTAGTAGTCCCTTGATCTTCTTAAGTCTGATTCATCCCAAGAAAGAAGATTTTCTTTGTGTCCACTATGTTTTAAGAACATCAATTCTGGAGCCATAAAGCCCAAGCTGAAATCCCAGTTTTGTCACTTAATATCTGGGTGACATTAAACTTGGCAATTACCTTTAGTAAGTCTTGGTGTATTATCTACAAAGAAGGATTAATAACTGCTCTTCAATCTAAGAGCATTAGAAAAACAAAAATAAATAAGATATGACTGTCAAAGACTACAGCAAGGATCCCAAACAATAAATATGCTGTGCTACTCCTAATGAACGCTCTCCAATTCTCCAGTTCTTTTATTTCTCAGCTGCCAACAGAGTAAACCATTACAGATTCTCTAACTTTTTCAGATTAAATCTGGTTACTCTTTTAGTTTCTACTCTTCCAGCATTAGAAAAAGCCGATCATTTCTAATTGGCCTCTTAACTCAGTGCCAGTTGGTTTCTCTGTGGATAAACCCCACCAGCATCTCTACCAGCCACTAATACCCTCATATAAAGGAAAACTTTAACAATGAGGAAACCACCATTACTATTATCCAAGCAATAATTGACCTGACACACAAAAAAGTTGGACAGAAATATTCTTTAAGAGTAGTCTGTATAAACAAAATGCTTATTTTGGCCTGTAACAACACAAGCTAGATGTTCCATCTCAGGAATCCACATTCAGTCAACAAATATTTATTGTACACCATTGATGGCATGAGCACAAAGAAAGAGCTCATTCCCTCAATAAAGCAATGGTTTAGAAGGAAACATTTGTACCTAACGACTCCAAGATGCACCAAGGTATTTCTGTGAAGGAGAGCCCTTCTAATAAAGGAAATATAACCCAGTCTTCAAGAGATCTTCATATATGTCATCAAATGCCATAGAGGTAGTTGACACTAAGGTCAGATTATGGCTCTTAGTCTTAATGCAGCTAATCACTCTGGGTCTAATTTGCTCAAAATGCTAAAAAGGGATATTTACATTGCCTACCTCATGGGGTGCTTATGTGAATTAAATTAGTTATTACATTTAATGCAGTTGAACAATACCTGGTGTTCAATTAATAATGGCTATTCTTATCCTCATTAGCAAAGAAATTGGAATTTCACAAGCTTACATCCTAGTTCTTAATTCTTCAACAAGTCTACCAGAACATCTTTCAGCAGCTTGCAGACACACTCACTTTCCCAAAATATGTTACCTCCTAAAATATTGGTAAGTTCTTAAATTTTTTCTGCACTCAGAGCATTCCAATTAGAACTTCCTCCCCTATCACACATGGCTCCCAGCAGCATTCATCTGCACTTCATCAGTAGTCGACGATAATGACGTGCCACCTATCAAGATAACAGTCTAAATGTAAGAATATCTGTTACATCCTTGCATTTGAAACTGGGAATGAAGGTTTCAGACGCATTGACTTTGATGCTTATTCTGTATTATATCTTCATTTTTAGTTATCAGTCAGCTTAAACTCTTAGGTTGGTCATATTAAAAACTGAACAAAGTATGTCTAATTTTTTGCTTCATTCATTAATACACATACATATTGATAATCAACTAAAGAAACCCAAGTACCTACACACTAGCACTGCAATCACCCAGTGTGGGTTAAAAACCTGGTTTCTGCTACTTTAATTAGTTGGACAGACCAGAGAATGTCCCATAAGCTCTCGGAGATATATTTTCTAATCTATAAAAATGAAATAATATTAACTGCTTCACAGAGCTGTTGAGAAGATTGAATTAAAAATCTTTTTTCAAAATAGCCCAGTGCATAGCACATTATCAGCACTTAGTAAATCTCAGCTATTTTCATAGTCATAGTGGCAGCTATACAATTATTTTAAAAATCAGCTAAACTTACACTGAAAAAGAATTTCAGTTTGTGTTAAACAATTTAGTTGAAATCACACAAATATTCTTTGAGAAATGTTAACTTCCAGAAGGACTGACATTTATATGAGTGAACATCTTACATAGCCTATCATCATAAAGTTAAAAATTGAGTCATCCCATAATAAATTAAAGAATCAAAAAGTTTCAGTAAGTACTTCGTGCATAATGGTTTACAAAACACATCAGCCTCTCTTTAGGATTATAGCTTCAAATATCTTTTCTAGCTTAAAATCAATATCTGGTCATCTCTACTACTCTAAGTTACCCCACGTGCTTTCCAGAGGGCAAGCATCTATAAAAACATTTCTTGCCAGGTGTAATGTGGCTCAAGTCTGTAATCCCAGCACTTTGGGAGGCTGAGATGAGAGGACCGCCTGAGTCCAGGGTTCAAGACCAGCCTGGGCAACTTGACGAGACCATGTCTCTACAATAAAGCAAAAAATTAGCCAGGCATGATGGTGCACACTTACAGTTTCAGCTACTTAAAAGGCGGAGGCGGAAGAATCGCCTGAGCCCAGCACATTGAGACTGCAGTGGCCATGAGCATGCCACTGCACTCCAGTCTGGGTGACAGTGAAATTCCAACTCAAAAAATAAAAAAATAAAACAAGAACATTTCTTGACCTTGAACTTCATTCTCTGAATTTTGTCTCTCTTCACCATCATTGGGTAATGATCAGGTTTACTAATCAAAAAAATGGTTATGACTGAAAGAATTCTTTTACATCTATAAAGCTGTGTTTTCACTATCAGACAAAAATTAACTCACAACACACAGAAAACCTCATGTACCCAGGCTCAGGGGCTCAGTCTGTAATCCCGCGCTTTTGGGAGGCTGAGGTGAGTGGATTACCTGAGCCCGCGGGTTCGAGACCCTTCCAGGCAACTTGGTGAGACCTCATCTCTACAATAAGTCAAAAAAATTAGCCGGGTGTGATAGCACATGCCTATAGTTGCAGCTACTTGGAAGGCTGAGACAGAAGGATCGCCGGAGCCCAGCAGGTCGAGGCTGTAGTGCCCGGAAGTAGCCACTGCACTCCAGTCTGGATGACAGAGTGAGACTCCAACTCAAAAAAAAAAAAAAAAAAGGAAAAAAGAAAACGTCATGTAGACGTGCGTCTTTCAATGGATTCAGAAAAACGGTCTCTCAAGGGGTAGAAAAGAACCAGCTGAGATTAAATTCAGGGTAGGATGGAAAATGAGAAAGATCACTGAAATTATGTTTTAAACACATAAAACACACACCTGAAAAAAGTTCCTATCCATAAAACGTCAAATTATCAAGAACCAAATGTAATATTTGCACATTCAAAGTGTGCAAACGTATTTACTAATTATAAAACAAAAAAACCATCTTTTCATATTGACATAAAATAACACTTTAAACACTACTAGCAGAGTGCTCCTCCTTCCTTCTCACACTTATGAGAAGGCAATGTCTTCTGTCAGAAATTGAATGGCAGGCTGAAACTGCCCATATGCTCTCAAAGGGTAAGCCATGGGGTAGATTTCAAACCTGAAAACTGGAGTAGGGCTCAGCTTGGGTTTAGATCTTTGTTAGGAAAAAAAAAAAAGTTGATTTTTATAACAAAAATTATTTTTCAAATTCAGGAGATGGAGGTGGAGACGAATTCAATTCACTGCATGTTTACAAAAAGAAGGAATGGAAGGTAATAAAACTGCTATTAAAACAGTAATATTAAAATAGCTATTTCAAGGAGTGTCTAATTTCATTGTTGGCAAAGCATCCAGGTGTCTTTGCTCAAAGGCTATGGAGTTATTGAGTTGGGGCCTGACAAGAAAATTGACAAAACCTGAGTCTTGAAAAGGTCATGAAACAAAGACCGTGAAAAGGCCAAAAACAAAAACGAAATGAAAAACCCACAAATACTTCCATGGCCCATCGCTTTCATGGTAAAATGTTGTGCTTGGTTCATTCAACAGGCAAAGACATATTCAGGGAAAAAACAAAAAAAATAAGGTGAGCCCCAAGATGGAAGACAATATCCTCCACTAAATTGTCATTATAGTTAAATCTGGCAATTCAGTTAACCTTAAATAAGCCATGGATGTTTTTCCATCCAATAAAGACCTTAAGGATAATAATTGAGTTTCAAGTCTGACCTTCAGACTGCAAAATGAATCATATTCTGTTACTAAAAAGAATGCAACAGCTGTCCCCATATACCCTGCAGAAAAGCTTAAGTGGGAAAAACTTAAAATATCTTTGTACAAAAAGTATGAGAATAGTTATGTGCAAAATCTCATGATTTGGCGGTCCCTTACAGCAGAATACTTGCTAAAATACTTCCATGTGTTTCAGAGAGACTCCCCCCTTTGTCAGTTTCTCTGATATTCTTGACTTGTTTGCAGGTATATCTCTGTATTATAAATCTCTGTTTTTAATTAAATCCAGATTATGAATATCAGCCTTTTGCAGAAGTGGCAAGGGAAATAAGCTAAATATTAAAATAACAGGAAGAAAATACATACAGCAGTTCGCTGTGAAAATAGTTTAAGAAGGCATGACTGTTTTCTGGGGCAGAGTATGATGCCATTCCCCTTTTAAGAGCCATCTACTTAAGAAAAGACTCTGTTTTGAGACAATATAAATTAACTTTAAGTAGACTATAATGTCTAAACCAGCTAACGACTCAAGTATACAAACCAGAAATAATAACAACAGCCTTTCATATGAGCAATGTAAAAATACTGATGGAGAGAACACATCAACATTTTAAAAATTAAGTTTTCACATCATAGAGTATATAAATATGTCACTATTGTATTAAAATTTAACTTTCCTAATCAAGTTAGACACAATAGGGGCACATATAAATGACACAGTAATCACCTTGAAGGGATCCCACGAGCCAAATCTGGGACAATCAATTTGAACATCAAAATAACAATAATAATAGATTGCTGAGTAAACCAAGAATACATGTGATATAATGATAAAAGTCAAAAAAATGAATTAAAAAAATAATTGGAGGAGAAAAGAAAGTCCTTCCTTCTATTAGAATACCAACAAATGCAAAGAAATAAATGTAGAGAGATCCTAGCTAGAAAATAAACACTTGGCAACCATCATAGTAACACCAATTATTATTGACAAATGTTAAAACAAACAGGTAAAGATTTGATGAAAATAGTATATTTATACAGATTCAGAGTATTGCATTATAGATCACTTATTAATAAGAAATCGGGAAAGTAGTAGTTTTACAGTTGAGAAATTTTACAAACGGACATTCACGCATCTCCTGACAAGCATTGAGAAAAAACATAACTCCTATAATTATTACTGCATGAGCTAAAGCTAAATCATAGAGAAATATCAAGGAAACTTAATTTGAGGACCATTTTTTAAAATAACTGCCCTATACTCTTTAAAATGTCAATTTCTTAAAAATTCAAAGAGACTCAGGAACTGTTTCAGATTAAGGGAGATAAAAGGACATGATAAGTAAATGCAATGAGTGATCCTGGATTGGATACTGGACTGGAGAGAAATCTCCTATAAAGGACATCATGGGGACAACTGGTAAAATTTGAATATGGATTTAGATGATAATATGATACCAACATTAAATTCCCTGATTTGAATAACTACGCTTTTGTTATGTAAAAAATATATCATTTTTCCTAGGATACAGATAATAAAATATTTAAAAGCAAAGGGGCACAATATGTAAAATGTTAATAAAGAAACAAATAAATACACATATCCACATACACAGAAAATGACTTAAAAATTGATAAATCTGGACCAAGGGTATATCAATGATTTTTGTAGTATTTCAACTTTTCCTGAAGTTTGAAATTATAAAAACTACAAAGGAACCCGAAAATCACTTAAGGGTGTAGAGAAAGACATGAATAAATCAATGTCACTTAACACCTATTTGAGTACCTTCTATATCTGTGATTCTGCTTGGCTCTATTTTTTAAAAAATACATCTCTCTTATTTGCTCTTACATTAATCTGTTTTGGTATTCTCCAGAACTCTCTGATTGAATCTATAATGTTGTTCCTGTGAAAAATTAGATTTTAAGTAATGTTCCTCTAATATCTTTGCATTTCCAGGAATGTGACCTCAGCAATATTTAGATAAGTGGTATATTAATTTTTGCTTAAGAGTAAAGAATGTATGCAAAGATACTCTGGGGTCCTGTTTTTTGTCCTAAATAAATATGAATGATTTAACCATCAGCTTTAAAAAAAAGAAAAAACTTACTGAAAACCATCATCCATAATTAAAGTCTGGCAATTTATGGCACAGAATTTGCAAAACAACATTAGTCAAACCACATAATGTGATTACTGCTCAAAACTACCACACAGTGAACAAAAGGTTAAATAGCAGCTCACATCAGAAGTTCCAAGAATTTCATTAATTGATCAAAAAAACACAAAATTTCCTTTCTGGGGTGTGTGTGTGTGTGTGTGTGTGTGTGTGTGTGTGTGTGTGTGTGTTTTGTTTTTCTAGCCTAAAGAAATCTGAATATCCTTCAAGACTGGGGACATGTTTGTAAACAGTACACTGGGAAATCTCTAAGCGAGAAAAATCTTCAAAGTTTTGCTGGACTCTCTATTCTCAGCATGCATTTTTCACTGTGTCTAGAGGTCTTGTTAAAACTGGTTTAATGGCTCTTGGTTAGAGCAAAGAAATGACTGCCAGGGGCTTAGAAATCACAGTGGAGTCTTGTCCTGTAAAATTTTTTTTTCCAACTTTCCTTCCTCTCCTCACTAAGGGCTGTTTTTATCAGGCTGAAATGATTGTTTAATGATGGCACTTAAAAATAAGATGCTATAGGTATTTATACCTTAAAAATAGTATCTAAAGATAATGTTTAAGTGGAAAACAATCAGAAAATTGGAACTAGAGAGTTTTTTCCTCTTATTAGTGGCACACGGGATGCTTCATTGGTCTGCCTGATCGTCCATGAACACTGTGCACTGTTTGACTTCATCTCTAATCAAAACTTCACTTAAAAAAAAGTTCAGTCCTCTTCTGATCAATTCTTCAACAGCAGAAAAATGCCACAATATGCATAGTCTGTGAAGCAAACATGTAATCAATTGTTTTCACTCAATTAAGCAGAAAATAAAACCCTTCTATTTGGAAGATTATCTATAAAACACAAATCTGAAAAGAAATAGAAAATGGGAAGGCTAGTTAATGTAGCTCAAAATGGTCTTGGGCCAAGACTAACTAGAAAGTATATACCTAGCAACATGTCTTGTGCCAAATAGCCCAGCAACTTCCCATCTATCTGGTTCAAGCTTTCTATCTTCAGACTCCACAGATCCTAGTAGCAACAAGCAGGCTCTAGCAATCATAAGGACAAGATGTGAACAACCAGTATCAGATATCAATGTCCTTGAACACGCTTCTACTTACTTCCAGCCACTGACCTTTCCAGTGGTCTCCCATAATCTCAAACCAAAATATTCAATAAAGTAAACAAAAATAATCCCCACATAAAAAAAAGGCCGTGTGAGGTGGTTCATGCCTGTGATCCCAGCACTTTGGGAGACTGAGGCAGGCGGAATGCTTAAGGCCAGGAGTTTGAGACCATCGTGGACAACATAACAAAGCCTGATCTTTACAAAAAATTTAAAAATTAGGTGGGCATGGTGCCAGGCGCCTGTAGTCCCAGCTACTTGGGATGCTGAGGTAGAAGGATTGCTTGAGCCAAGGTCGAGGCTGCCATGAACTGTGATCATCATGTTCATGCCACTGCCCTCTAGCCTATGTGTCAGAGTGTGACTCCAACACACACAAAAAAAACATACAGATAAGTAAATGAGCTACTAGTCATTAAGACTTGAAAATTCAATACAGAAAGGCTTACTTTAATAAGTATACTCCAGTAGCCATGGAAGGTAATGGTTTTATCCTCCATCTTCTATAAGAAGAGAATTATAATTTCTCTATCTCAACTCACCCAGTTTCCTTCTTAGGAAGGAAGAAGGATTTTTCTGATTTGAAATTGGAAGACAGGATCTAGCTGGAATTGTGAAGTTATCTGCCAGGTTCTCTAACTTTAGGAGTAACTTGTTCACAATAAGTTTTCCACTCACTTTCTACAAGTAGTATGTGCCATGTCATCTTCGGACAATGCACTAGTTGTCCTGAGTCAGGGTCCAAGGCTTATCTCTGTGTGTGTGTGTGTGTGTGTGTGTGTGTGTGTGTGTGTGTGTGTGTGTTCTCTACCTATCTGTGCTCTGTGCTGAAGACACCATGAGTGTGAGAAAATGACTATCAGTGTAGCTGCCTACATGAGGATCTACTCTACATGTCCCATCCATGCATGGATAAGTTCCAAGATTTAGGCTCAGCAAAAAGGTGTATAAATGCTCCACTTTAATTGTAGATTCAAGCTGTGTTGTCAAATTCAGCATTACCATTGGTAATATGGACAGTCTGATCTTAGTAGCTGACACCTGGTCATTATCAAAATTGGTATAGAAATATTGGGGTTAAGTGTGAGAAAATAAAGTAGAATAGCAAGAAAAATAAACTGGGGGAGGAGGGAAACCACACAAGTAGTGGCTAGCTCTTGGTGGTGGAAGTATGAGTAATCATCTTTGCTTCTTTAATCTACAGTGTATTTTCCAAATATTCTATAGTAGTAATAAAGAAATCCAGGCAGATATTTCTGTGGGGGGAAAGAAATCAAAAAGCAAAAGCAGCAGACTAGAGATCTGCAAGCAAAACTCAGAATACACTTTGCCCAGTGTCTGGTTCTAAGCAAAGCTGTCACAGTTTATCCAGTCATATGATCTATGAAATTTACAAATTGGATGAAAAGACAGCAAAAACCTCACCTCCACACCTCATCTAGTTGTATTTTCATAAAAGAGCATGGTTTTCAAATTGGCAGAGTGAAATAAATGATATTTTACTCCAGCTGACAATGAAAGCAAACACTACATGTCAAGATTATTTACCAACTGCACGTGCAGGACAGACCTGTAAGCGACTCTGGGCGTAAGAGCAGGTATTCTGATTAAACCTGAAGCATCCTACTTTCCCAGGCTTTAACCATGTTTTTCCTCTGGGGTTTTCTTCTGCTAGGGGCATTTAAATTCTGTCAGGAATCAAATTTGAAGATCATTCCCTAGGAGTTTAGAAGAAGTGGCAAGTGGAAAACTTGTACCACTATGTAGCCTTGTATAAACACCTGCTTTACCAAACGTAAGAGATGAGGTGCTTCAAAGATAATGTTTATGTCTTTAAAGAGAATTTCAACTTTAGTAAGGGAAAATCTTAAATGATTATTCCAATTACATGGTCATTCCTCACTTTTGTAAACACATCAAATTCTTGTCAGCCCTGAAGTCTTTGTGTATACTTCCCCTGCCAGAGACAACACTCTACCACAACAACCAAAAAACCTTGGATCTTCCCACTTTTCATGATTCATCTTATATGCAGTCTTGAAAAGAACTACCATAATCTTTCTTCTAGGCAGATTAATTGTTGTGACACAATTTCTAATCATTTAATGCATTTGTTTGCTTATTAATTATATCTTTGTTATATATGGAACTAGACTCAGCTCCCGGAGGGCAGACAACCATCTCAGATAGCCTTAATACACATTTCACCTCCCTGGTATACCATTTGCCTTCATATTAAGTGAATGATATCATTTTGCCCAATAACTAAATCAATATTCTGCCATCTACACCATTTGGTTGCAGTACCATAAATACCAATTTAGCATCTAACAGATAGGTTTCAAAAGGAGGAAGAGAAAGGAACAGCAGGGAAAAAAAAGTGAAACTCCCAAAACAAAGTAGTAGAGGTAAGAAGAAAGAGGAGACTATAAATGTCCCAAAAATGTCATCTGTTTTCCATTGTCTTCTGTCATTTTAATCACCAAAAGCTTACAGGTGAAGACAACAGGCATACAACTAAGAATCCGAGATAAGCATTTCAACTCATAAAGGTATTCCAGTCAGGCCTGGTGGCTCAACCTGTAATCCCACGCTTTGGGAAGCTGAGGTGAGTGGATTGCCTGAGTCCGCAGGGTTCGAGACCCGCCTGGGCAACTTGGCGAGACCTTGTCTCTATAATAAATCAAAAAAATTAGCCGGGCGTGGTAGCGTGTGCCTGTAATTCCAGCTACTTGGAAGGCTGAGGCAGAAGGATTGCGGGAGCCCAGCAGGTCAAGGCTGCAGTGACCGGGAGCGGCCACTGCACTCCAGTCTGGGCGACAGAGTGACTCCAACTCAAAAAAGAAAAAGAAATTTAAAAAAAGTATTCCAAATGTTATAACATGCATTTTTATATAAATCTCATTTCTGGCCCTGATTTATACCCTACCTCTCCCAAAGATACTGTTTTTGTCCTAAGGAATTCTTATTGACTCTTACAAATTCCTATAAGCTATTTTAATTCCTTTTCTGTGACAAGGTGAGGTGTTTTGTTTTGTTTTGTTTTTTTAGTTGGAATCTCACTCTGTCGCCCAGGTTGAAGTGCAATGGCACACTCACAGATACCACAGTCTCAACCTGCTGGGTTCAGGTGATCCTTCTGCCTCAGCCTTCCAAGTTGCTGGAACTACAGGTGTGTGCTACCACATTCAGTTTTGTGGGTTTTTTTTAACTTATTGTAGAGACAAAGTCTCACCAAGTTGCCCAGGCTGATCTTGAACCCCTGAGCCCAGGCAATACTCTTGCCTCAGTCTCCTAAAAAGCTGGGATTACAGGCTTAAGCCACTACGCCCAGTCATGAGGTGAGTTTTGATACTAAGTGAGGAGGACTGTTATTTTAGAGATATTTTAAAAAGACATTCTGCCTGGACCAACCAGGTCCAGAAAACAAGACTTTTACATTGGTAGGTCTTGTGGGATAGATTTGAGTTCCCCAAGTGAAGACCCACTGGGAAGGAAGGGCACAGAGAAATAGGGAACATAAGAAGCCTCACCAGTACACAGGTAACAACAGACCTGATGTATTAAAAAGACTAGAAAGAAGTGGAGGGATTGTGTGGTCAGAAGACAGTGCATGGAGTTCAGCATACAATTTTTTCATCATTTTTCTACTCTTCTCCAAGGTTATATTACCTTTAAAATGATAATTAAAAGTTTGTTGTTTTTTAAAGTCCCCAAGGACATACAACCTAGAGGCACAGCCTCAAAAACCCTGTCTGTGTAACTTGACAAAGGATGTAACTGCTGGTGACCACCTGTGAATATCAGCAGCCATAATGAGAAGTTCTGAACATTGGGGTTGAAGTGAGCTCTGTCTGCTAAGGGAAAGACTGATACTGGGGTGACCATTAAGCATCTATGTGAATTCCCCAAATAAGAGGACACAGGCAGGAGATGGCAGTAGAGGAAATGTAAAATGAAGGCTGAACACTGAAAGAGGTTATGGAGGAAGAACTGAGGTGCCTGGGCCACCCATTTAATCAGCAAACATCTCCTGTCATTCTAGTCTTTTAAGAAAACATGTATGATACAGAAACAGACAAAAACATCTGCCCTGGGGCCGGGTGCGGTGGCTCAGCTTGTAATCCCAGCAATGTGGGAGGCTAAGGCGAGTGGATTGCCTGAGGCCACAGGTTCGAGACCAGCCCCAGCAACATGGCAAGACCTTGTCTCTGCAATAAATCAAAAATTAGCTGGGTGTGGTAGCATGCGCCTGTAGTTCCGGCTACTTGGAAGGCTGAGACAGAAGGGTGGCTGGAATCTAGCAATTCGACACTGGAGTGGCCGTGAGTTTGCCACTGCACTCCAGCCTGGGTGACAGAGTGAGACTCCAACTCAAACAAAAAAAAAAATCTGCCCTGGACTACTCCATCCAGTGGGAACAACAAGTGAACAGGCAATGGCAAGACAGTGTAACGAATTCTGATAGAGAGAAATCCAGAATGCCTTGAATCCAAGAGGTATACTCTAAAATTGAAGAGGTCAACTGGCATGAAGTATAAGGTATTTAGACATGTAATTGTCAGACTTACCACTCTTGACATTCATTAAAGTATGCAGGACATTTACAGAAAAATAAAAATCAGTAAAATATCACTCAGCTTAAATAAAAGCCCTTAGTACCTCATACTGTGTCACCATGATTGACCCATGACAAATCATCATCTCTAAAATAAATGACACATCTACCACATGTAATTAAGAGTAATGCCATCATACATGCTTTAATATAATTTCAAAATATGTCATAACAGAAGAGTATTATTTCCAAGACATTGTGGCTTCTCAAAATAGAGTATAAATCTAATTAACAAAGTCTTTTAGAAAGTAAATCCGCCGGGCTCGTTGGCTCAGCCTGTAATCTCACGCCTTTGGGAGGCTGAGGAGAGGGGATTCCCTGAGCCCGCGGGTTCGAGATCCACCTGGGCAGCAAGACCTCATCTCCACAATAAATCAAAACATCAGCCGGGCGGGGTATCGCATGCCTGTAGTTCCAGCTACGCGGAAGGATTGCCGGAGCCCAGCAGGTCGAGGCTGCACCCTCCAGCCTGGGTGACAGAGTGAGACTCTAACACCAAAAAAAAAAAAAAAAAAAAAAAAAAAAAAGAAAGCAAATCCTTGTGAACAAGCCCCTTTTCAGAGGAAACAGCTTTCTAACTAGTCACAGGAATTGTATAAACAACACATGCAATTGACTGACCCATGTTTTATGAGTTACCCAGATGCTCTTTAATTATGTTTCAAAATGCCAAATGATTTTTACATTTGGAAAACTGTTCCCAGCTTTTGTTTTCAGGAAATAAAAATTTGGCATGTACTTTCTTAAGAAGGGTAAGCACTGTCAGAATTAATACCATGTAACCAGGAGTTAATCTAACGTGGAACTCCCTTCCCACGAGCTCTTATCCTCAGCATAAGCTTTCAAAGGGGAAAGGCAGCAGCTCTGTTACATGTGTATGCTGTTAAAAGTGTGGTGATTGGAACTGAAAGCGTTGGGCAAGACTATCAGGATGGCCAAAATGTCAACAGTGCTGAGATTGAGAAACACTACCATGGAGGAACAAAAATCTCCAGTGTATGAGAGTCAGTGATTTTCCAACTGTGTCCTATGGTTCTGAAGAGGCCCGGCCCATAGGGAACTATCTAAGACAATGAAAAGGAAGCCAAGAAAATTGGTACCTGGGTTAAGGTTCTCTCTTCAATTCTATATATAGGAGGGAGAGGAGACGAGAGGTGTTCCATAAATGTATTTGAGGAAAGTGTTCTGGGCCCCCACTGCCCCCCCACCCCCAAAAAAGCCATACTCATAGGAGCTATCATCACTTTCACTATGGTACTATTACTAATTTGCTCATGGAAAACCAAATAGCTATAAAAATTCACCTGTAAAACAATATGACAAGAACACAAATGCTATAAGCATGCCAAGAAGGTAACAATGAGTGAAATGGAAATCAACAGGAAAGGTGGCCCCCCAAATTTTTAAACTAAAAACAAGTAAACGACAACATACCATGACCTATCTGAAAAGGTCAGTAGAAACTGACCCAGTGGAAACCTCCTGGTATAGAGACCCAAATCTCTCTCATTCCAACTTCTAACTCATTGATCACCATTCTGAATGCTAATCAACATGTTACCGTGTCCACAGGAAAATATTTGCAATCAATATCATACAACTTTCCTCCTTCCTCTCCCATATCCCAAGATTAAAATAGAAACCCTACAAAGAAGTGGTGGTGGGAAGATAGTCTAAAAATTTTTGTATTTATCAATTTAATTGTTAATTTGTCTGTCTCTAGCAACTAAACTCACTCTACAATTCTTATTAACTGTTATTTCCCCAGAACATCAATTATTGCCTGGTATTTGGTAAGCACTCAATAAATATGTGATGAATAAATGAATTAAAATGTCCTTGTTAGTTTGTTGGATGTGACTATTCTAGTAATGGAGCTAGAGACTAGTGAAGCGCTTTTTCAAACTGCAATGCAGAGAATACGCACAGAAATGGAACCAGCACTAGCTCATTTTTCAAGTGACTATTTCATGTAAAAGACCATGGGCTGCAGTGGAAACAATATTTGGTTCAGTTTTCAACATCCTTAACAGTAAAATAGTTTTTTGTTTGTACCACTGTAATTTTAAAGCTTATAAAAAGTACCATGTAAGATTGTATATAAAGTATTAGCTGAGCTATAATTTAAAATATCTATATTCATGAACAGTAGAAGAAAATACACCCTAAATTACACTAGAAAAACAAGGATATCCACTCTCACCATTTCTATTCAATATTGTCCTGTAGATTCTAGCCAGGACTAGGCAAGAAAAATAAAAGTGACCCAGACTGGAAAGGAAGAATTAAAATCACCTCAACTCACAAATGACATGATCTTGTAAAGTGAAAGTCCTTTACTGATCCAAAACAAAAACCAAAAAAACAAAACAAAACAAAACTAATTCCGCAGGGTTTGCAGGATACAGAATCAACACGCAGTCACATGCCATGTAATAACATTACAGTCAACGGCACACCACATTTATACAACAGTGGTCCCTTAAGGTTCTAATACCATATTTTTACTGTACCAGTCCTATATTCAGATATACAAATATGTGGCACCGTGTTACAACTGCCCACAGGATTTGGTACAGTAACATGCTGTACAGGTTTATAGATTAGGAGCAATAGGCTATACCATATAGCCTAGGTGTGCAACAGGCTATATCATATACCCTAGGTGTGTAGTAGGCTATACCATCTAGGTTTGTATAAGGACACTCTATGATTTTCACACAACAATGAAATTACCTAACAATGCATTTCTCAGAAATGTATTTCTGTCTTAAATGACACATGACAATATAAAACTCAGTTGTTTATCTATGCACTAGCAATTAACAATCCAAAAATTAAATTAAGAAAAGAATTCCATTAAAAAAGAACATCAAAAAGGATAAAATACTTAGGAAAACATTTAACAACAACAACAACAAAAAGAATTGCACACTGAAAACTACAGAACACCACAGAAAGAAATTAAAAAGACCTAAATACTGGAAAGGTATTCCATGTTCATGAACTAGAAAACTTAAAATTGCCCTAATATCCCAGTCTGAGCTGATCAGGAGGACATAGAGAAAAACACAACCTGGAAGCATATAGAGAAAGTTGTCTCATTAGGCTTCCATTGTCTTATTAATTAACACTCAAGGTGTGTCTGATCATCTTGTAAAGTGAATAGCCTTATAACCCTAGAATTCACACTGCCCAATGACTGTTGTATGGAATTTTTAAAACTTTGGTATATTACTTATCAAAAAAGGAAAGGGGCTAATTTCACTACATTTGTTCCTGTAGAATTTATGTTGGTTCTTAATGATCGCTAATTTTTAATTTTGCTAAGCCCTTGAATAGATTTTCTTCTGTTACTACATGGAAACAGCTGAAAAGACCAAGGAATTCTAGTATGCACAAGTTAGTGATCTTTTAAAATAAGATGCATTACTAATTAAACCATGTAATTTGATGCATCTACAAACTGTCAAAGCATATTAAAATATCCCATACTCTGACTTCAAAGTAGGAGGATTCCTTTGTGTTTTATAAATTGGTGAAATGTCAAGTTACAACCAAAACAGAAATGCAAACTAAAGAAAACTGGTGTTTGCATTTAGTATGGCTTATCCTCACTCACCAGTCAACAATTAAACAGAACCCAAAACAAGAGATAAAAGAATTAAATCCTACCTGTTCACATTAACTGCTACTATTGCATGGGAAAGGCACTGCAGGGCAAACGGATCTACTATCACTCAGAAGGCTTGTCAGGTCTCCAGAAATTAATTTCTTTCCATGTGGCCTAGCAAATTCCCCAATATTCATAAAAGGCTCCATCAATAAAACAGAAAATGTTAAGTGTTTCAGTGAGTTTTGGTGATAAATGCCAGAATAGGAGCAACAATTCTGATACTCTGACACTTCTAGTGAAAATTATCTCATACAAAAAAGTCCCAAATTTAACAACAGAGATCTCAGGAAGTTCTTCTTTCACTTAATGAGTGTTGGCAGCATTTCAAATTAAACACACTATTGTGCAAGGAGATAATTATGTTAAGATTAAACCCAAAGAATGATAGGGACATTTACTGTACTTTGAGTAATTATGCTGGCCTTCTATATTCAAGAATACTTGTTCTTCTGAATTCTGAAAGGTCGCTAACTGGATAAACTCCATAACACACACAGCTCATTCAGAGTTCAAATACTTTGAAACCAAGGAGATTTTTTCTTTCACCAACTAGCACTTGTTTTATATTTTCTCTTTTTTATTTTCATTATTTTCATTACTTCAGTCCCACTATATCATAAGTTTCTTTATGCAAACACATAAACATCACATGATCACGTTTCTGATGTACAATTAAGCAGTTACTGCATTTTCTACCCAAGTGTACAGAAAAACTAATAAAATTTATTCTGTTTATTATTTGTATTAACCACTCAATTAAGATAAATTTCTGTAACTTGTTTGATCAGCTGTTTCTGCCCGTACCCCTTTCTGGTCTAATGATAAACTACAAAACAACCATAGATAGGCACCTTTGTAACTTCTCTGGGGTTTACTTATTAACCCCCTGCGGGGAACCTAAGCAATTGTACCAGAGTTTAAAAACCCCAAATTAACTTCTGAGGGTCAGGCCAGCACTCTAATACTTCTTCTCTCCACTGCAGTAGCACATCCATATTCTCAATAAATCTCCAAATAAATCTCAATAAATTTCCAAATGCTAAGGCACGCTTCTGTGCTCCCTGCATAACCAACGTGATCCAAAAAAAATAATAAAAGCTGGACTGGAAAAAATTTAAATAGGATTTTTCTCCTTTGCAAATTATAATGCAAAACCTTCTCATATTTGAACTCAGATACTTGCTGTGTAAGAAGCAACACTTTAGAAACAAAAGAATTTTAAAGTAATGCAAAGATTGCACAAGGTAAAGACCTCTGACTCTCCTGAATGTAAGCCTGAATTGTAAGATATATTTCTTAATGTCAAAAAAAGAAGAAAGAAAGGGAGGAATACAAGAATATTTAACACTTTATGTCTGAATTCTTATAGACTGCTGAAATTAGGTAGTTAAGTACCTTATGACAAATTCAAAAAAATAATATAGCAGATCAATATTAGGTAGAAACATATATTGAAAAAAAAGCCATGAATTACTGCTATGTGGGGAGAGAGGGAAAGCTAGTCATAGAAGGGCTTATACAAAATGACCCCATGCTGTTTAAAATGTATTATGTAAACTTACATTTGTAAAATAAAAATCCTGGAAACTTTTGCATCTAACAACATTGGGAAGCAGTCTGCTGATGAGGTGAGGGAGAGGGAAGACAGGAATTGAGTGGGAGAATCTTCATGTCTACTTTAAATTATTTAAATTTTTACAATAAGTCTATTACTTTTACAATTTAAAAAACGTCAGGTAATAACCTCAAAAAAGTTTAACAATGTATTCTCTAATTTTAAAAATTAAATTTGTCAGTATTTGAAACTAACACTGTCATGGTTTTATAACTCATAAAACTAACACATTTGTGAACTATCTATGTGAAAACATTATTTGAATTGCCATCTAGATAAGAAAAAACAGAAATTGTTGAGCTCAGTTTAGGTAGTCATACTATTGTTTTTTAAAAAAACAAGTTTATATTGAACAAAATTTTGATTTATAGAAAAGTTGCAAAAGTAGTATAAAGAATTTCCTTATCCTCCTTACCTAGTTTCCCAGAATATTGACAGCTAGCACAGTCATAGTAAGATGCTCAAAATCAGGAAATTAACACTAGTATGACACTATTAACTGAATGACAGACCTCACTTGAATTGTACCAAACTTTTCCCTGGTGTCCTTTTTCAATTTCAGGACCTTATCCAGGATCCCACATTGCATATAGCTGTTATTTCTCCCCATCCCACCTCAGTCTATAATCGTTCTTCAGTCTCCTGATTTTTCATGATCTTGACAAGAGTCCCAGTCAGTGACTGTAGAACTTCCTCAATCTGGTGTATGATGTCATCCCAGGATTGGAGTGAAGTTATGCATTTTTGTTAAGAATATCATGGGAAGTGGCTGGGCACAGTGGATCACGGCTATAATCCCACCACTTTGGGAGGCCGAGGTAAGAGGATTTTCAGAACCCACAGGTTCGAGACCAGTCTGGGCAATTTGGCGAGACCTCATCTCTACAATAAACCAAAAAATTAGCTGGGCATGGTGGCACATGCCTGTAGTTCCAGCTACTTGGAAGGTTGAGGCAGAAGGATCTTCTGAGCCCAGCAGATTGAGGTTGCCGTGGCCATGAGTGTGCCACTGCACTACAGCCTGGGTGACAGAGTGAGACTCCAACTAAAAAAAAAGAATATCATGGAAGTAAGGTTGTATCCTTTCTATTTACTGTTTATGAGTGGGGAAAAAAAACCTCTTTCATTGACAACACTGGACTGTTGAATACTCAAATCTTGAAGCAATAATTCTTTTTTAAAGAAAAGTCGCTTTCTTAAGGAAAAGTTGCTTTTTAGCCAATCATGATTAAGACTTTCAAAAGTAGAAACTGGATTTGAGTTATAAGGTTTCCCTGGTGCCAGTTGGGCCCCTCATCAAAGTGGGTCAAATATGAAATGGAATGTGGCCTATATCTCATCTTAATTCAAGGCAGAAGGTGGGAGTGAGGAAAAAAAATCTAACTGCCTCTGCAAGCTTTGTTCTCCAGTTACATCTCTGTGAGAAATGACGGCACTCTTAAAAGTAAGAAAAGACCTTGGCAAAGGCGTGAAGATGGTCTATAAAGTGTATGCGTGTGTAGCTAAGGCATGACTCCAAGCAGACAGCCCTCCATCTGATAGATGTCTGAATCGTCAACTACCCAAGTCCCAAAATATAAATACACAGCAAACATCTCTTTCAAGCTGCTAGGTACTCCTCATTTTGAAACACTTCCCAGCTTCCCTTATACACGAAGATAGCACTTTACTGATTAATCGAGTAGCCTGTGTAATTAACATTAAAAAACATTATGATTCCTTTAAAAGAGAGAGTCCTCTCAGACTCAAAGCGTTTTGCCCTGCAGATGGAATCAAGTACTTCCAACCCCATCCCCAGGCAGCACCAGGGCACTTCTGAAACAAGCTCCCTGAATGGTATCAATAGGAAACACCTCCTCAAGTGTCAGTTGCGGAACCAGAATGTAGCAGAAAGAAGGCCCCAGTCTCTATTAACACTCTCGATATTCTAAGCAGGTCTGTGCTTTGACGTATGATTTCTACACACTGAAAAGAGAAGAAAATGAGAAGAGGGATCAAAAGCCAAAGCAAAAGATTTCCTGAGATCTTTATCCACTCTGAATCCCCCTCTTTAGATAAGGGCTCATGGCAGAGGAAAAGGAGGAGAAAGAATTTCTAAAGGAAACAGTCCCGTACACCTGATGGAGTCTAGAATATGTGGGACTTGCCCTGTTTTATTTTTCAGCACTACACAAGAGGAATTCTTTGATGTCAGCTTTATTCAACACTGGAACAACACCACGTCGAACTTCAGTTATAGACATCAGCCTACATACAACTCTCTTCACTAGGCTTAGGGAAAAGTATCTCAATCTCAGCATTATTAACATTTTGGACTAGATCACTCTTTGTTGAGCAGGACTGTCCTGTTTCTTATAAGGTGTTTGTCAGCAAAACTGTCCTTAAACACTGCCAAATGTCTTGAAGGAAAGACATTTGGCATTCCTGATTGGGAATCAACCACTGTCCTAGACAAAATCCTATAAATTTAAACTGGGTGTGTGTATTTCTGTGTAGAAAAAAGGAAGGAAAAAAAATTGTGAGCATTTAAGTGAAAAGGGAGACACTGAGCTCTCTGACTCAAAATGTGCCCCATACCAGAAGTGCCCATAAATTTGAAACCATCCTGGTGCCTTTAAATACCCAATTCATCAGCTCTACTGAGGGGTCAAGCTTCAGAGCATGAGTTTCCCAAAAGGATTTAAGAGAACCCAACACATGAATTTAGGCCACCTCAAAGTCTCAAGGCGCAAAAGAAAAAGAAAACAGGGGCAGCACCTGTTGATTGTACCACTCAGAGAGGGCTTGAGCTACAAAGACAAGATGATATCAAGGAAATGATGTGAGACGAATGCTATGAACTCTGTGTTCTTGTTGCAGTAATAGAAACTGATTCGAGCTTCTATTGCCAGGATCTTGTAATTGCATTTAAGAGTTCCTTTTTCTATACCACACTATAACAATTTAAAAAGTTAACACTTATTCTATGTCAAACACTCTCCAGTACTTGAATCAACAACAATAATACAATTTAATCCCCACTGCTCTGGGGACAACTGTATAGGGGGAACCAACATGGCAAAAGGGGGTTGAGTCTCTTGTCTCATATTCCACAGGCAGTAAGAATGAAAGATAGGACACAAACCCAGAAAGGTAGCCACAGGTCCCTGATCACTTAGCAACTGCTTTATACTACCTTCCGAAACTGTCATTCATTATTTTCTCATATGAGAGAAGTAATGGACAAAATGGTAATCAGAGAATGGGGTGGATAAAACTACTCTCCTTTCCAAAAAAAAAACAAACCCTGAACATTATCAATTGATTGTCCTCAAGAAAACAACATTTTGTAACATATAATCAAATGCCAAATGAAACCTCTAACCCATTTATAGTATTTCTTCTTTTCTACCAGCTATCTAAAATTAAGAAATGCTACAAATACCCAGAAACAATATAATGGACCCCATATAGTCATTGTTGTATTTAAGAAGATTTAATGTTTTATGATTTTTGCTTCAGATATTTTAATATTCAAGATATTAATTCTTATAAGTAAAGATAAAAATGTATCCACATTGATCTGCTGGTCCTGTTAACTCATTTTAACAGCTGAATGATCTCCCAAGGTGTGAATAAACCACAGCAAATTCACCTGGTGCCGGATGAAGTTCATTCATTCAGGTTATGACCAGTTTTCTCCCATCACAAACTGCTGTTATAAATATTCTTTTACATGTCACCCAGGTTACATATGTCAAAATTCCTCTAGGTTACAAAGGAATCACCTGATCCTAAAGCATAGAAAACTTCAACTGTACCGAATAACTATACTCGTGTAGCTCCCCCAAATGGTAGTATCAATCTACTCCCACCCAATGGTACTGCTAAAAGAAAACAAAAGTCACATTTTACAATTCTCATTCATTCTTTGACTCTTCATCATGCCATTGATGGGATGGCTGGGTCTGATCCACAATCAACTCCTCATATTTTTAAAAGGTGAATCTCAAAGATAGAACATAATTTCAAGGAGAGTATCTTCCTATCCAAATGTAGTGGTTTCACCAGGTTGGGTATTTAATGTAGTGGTTTCACCAGGCTGGGTTTTTTACTTCTGCCATGACTTCTGGATTATTCTGGGAACATGCGAACTGGACATGCAAAAGTCCAACATCCAAACTGGTCCAGAGATTGTGCACCTCTCAAGATGAGCACACTCATCCCAGCTCACTAAGGCAGATGACTTTAAACACTCTCCTCAAAAATGACTGAGACCCTTTCCATATATATGTACACTGACTGTACAAACTTGTCCAAGATCATAAAACTTGTCTAAGATTATACAACTACTGAGTTGCAGAAACAAACACTAAAATCAATTCATTCTAACTCCAGAACCAGAATTCTTTTTCTTCTTCTTCCTTTTCTTTCTTTCTTTTTTTTAGAGGCAGGGTCTTGCTATGTTTCCCAGGCTGGAGCACAGTGAATATTTATGGGCACAATCATCACTTACTACAGCCTCAAACTCCTAGGCTCAAGCAGTCCTCCTGTCTCAGCCTCCTGAGTTGCTAGGACAACAGATGTCCAAAACGGTACCCAGCCAGAACCAACACTCTTATTGCATTTCAAACACCAGCTGCAGTAGAGAGACTGTCCTTTTGTCCAAGTGCACATTACTTTCCACAGAAAATATACTTATTTGATCCAATCCTTTCTATAACAAGGCATTTTGAAAAGTGTTTCCCTCACTGAGGTTTCAAAAGTCAATGAAGTATATGAGAAAAGCTCCGTTATCCTAGAAGCAAGCACTGCTGCACTAGCTAAATAGAATAGAGCAAGAGGGTATTTTAGCTCTCAAGGGGCTTTGGCTCTGAAAGCTTTGGCTCTGAGCTTGGCTTGTGAAAGGCTGGACAAGAACACTCAGCTCTAAAACACAGATCCCTGGATCCTTAATGCCTATGGCCTTTAAAGTTAAACAGTCTTGCTGGGAAACAGAAAGGAAGAAAAAGAAGGAGCAATTTATCTCCTTCAAAAGGGAAGGCAAGCAGGCGATGTTGCTTGGGAGCCGCCATTCCGAGGCCTTGGTGATTTCCAGGCCCTGCTTCCCTGACTACCAAAGCTACTACCCCCAAATCGATGGAACATGGAACACAAGATGAATTCTAAAATATAAAGCTCGAGAGAAACAATCTTCATTGCAACAAAACTTTCTTCTTTTCAAGGAAGTGACTACAGGTTCTGTCAAACAGTATCTACCATGATCCCATAGGGCCCAGGGGACAGATTTTTTTCTATTAGACCCAAACACCCAGGGAAAAATCAGCATTTTTATGCTTTTTTTTTTTTGAGTTGGAGTCTCACTCTGTCACTCAGACTGGAGTACAGTGGCCGCTCCCGGCCACTGCAGCCTTGACCTGCTGGGCTCCAGTGATCCTTCCACCTCAGTCTTCCAGTAGCTGGAACTACAGGCACGCACTACCACACCCGGCTAATTTTTTATTTATTGTAGAGATGAAGTCTCACCAAGTTGCCTAGGTGGGTCTCGAACCCGCAGGCTCAGGCAATCCACTCACCTCGGCCTCCCAAAGCGCTGGGATTACAGGCTGAGCCACCGAGCCCAGTCATTTTTATGCTTTTTAACAGTAAAAGGAAAGGTGGGGAGAATGGAATGTCAAAAGGGGCCTTTCAAGCCACTCTGGTGATTGCCCCTTCATTCTAGAAACAGGAAACAGAAGTACAGAGACAATCTAAAAAAACTATTCTCAGTTTTTCCTGAAACCACCAATTTATATGCATCCATAAGTAACTCTATTCCACTGTTGATTTCTAAAGAGAGATTATTTTTTTTAATTCCTAGTCATAATTATTAATTGAGCTTTCAGTAAATGATCTAACATTTCATAAACAGAAGTCCAGCACAATGCAGTTTTTATTACTATGATTACCTCTATTTTAACCAACATTTCAAGAAAATTTATGGTTTATACAGACAGCACTTTCACAGATTTTATATAATGATCTGATGCTCAAAACTGGGAGGTGAGAATCATCTTCCCTACTTGACAATAGAAACTTTAGCAACAGCAAAGAATGCTATATAATGTACAAAAACAAAAACTATACACACACGCACACACAACTTCAACAAAAATCAAGAAAATAGAATGATAGCATCTATGTATACTATTGTCCTAAGATCATAGTAACGATAATTCTGGGCATTTCAATACCACTATGAACTGAAATGTGTGTCCCCCCAAAATTCTTATGTTGAAACCTAATCCCCAAGGTGACGGTTTTGGGAGATAAGGCTTTTGCCAAGTAAAAGCTCAATATGCAGTGGCGATGGGGGACAGGGGGAGAAGGGGGAGAGGTGGGCGGCAGAGCACTGATAGTGCCAGGGGTAAAGGAAGAGAGGTGAGGAGCATTTAGGCAACTTGGTCAAGACTGACACTGAGGGCTTCTAGGCACAGCACTGACAACTTAGAAACGCCCATGAGGTAAACACACTGAAGAAGCCATTGGAGCTATGTGAATTGTGTACAACTACCTGACTGAAAAGCAAATATTCATTTTGGGTCTTGACATTTTTTTCAGTCATTCAGCCAAAATAATAAAACATGATTTTATTTCTCACAGAGATCTACCTACAGACTGCTGCAAGATGGTCTTTCATTCTGTGCTTCTTAAAAAGTGGGTCACACTCAGGGATTTGTACAAAGACACCCTTAAGTCAAAACACAAAATAAATTCTGAATTACATGGAGGTACTTGAGAGGAATGAAAAATCTCTATGGAGACAGATCTGGGTGCTACTCCCCATCTGAATCCAGTCCCCCCAGGGGAGCTTCATCGTTGGATGCATGACTGACAGCAAAGCTATAACGAATGAACCAATAATAGAGCCTTCCGAGCTAAAATAAAATGAGCAGCAGGAAAGGTCATGGTGACCAGCAAGTTAGATTTCGTTCTTATAATGGACTACAAAGCAGAAAACCACAAAGAAGACCAGATTCACTTTACAAAAACAACAGTTTTTAGAGGTTACCAATGAGAGGGTCAGAAGATCTTATGATTCTGCTAAAATCTTAAAAACAAACAAACAAAACTTGTTAACAATGTGCATGGCCAGGCTCGGTGGCTCAGCCTGTAATCCCAGCACTTTGGGAGGCCGAGACAAGTGGATTGCCTGAGCCCGCGGGTTCAGGACCAGCCCAGGCAATTTGGCGAGACCTCGTTTCTACAATAAATCAAAAATTAGCTGGGCATGGTAGCATGCAACTGTAGTTCCAGTTATTTGGAAGGCTTAGGCAGAAGAATTGCAGGAGCCCAGTAGGTCGACGCTAGGGTGGCCGTGAGCATGCCACTGCACTGCAGCCTGGGCGACAGAGTAAGACTCCAACTCAAAAAAAAAAATTCATGTTGAATTAAATATGAGGCTATTTCAGATACAAAGACCAATGCCCAAACAGGTTTAAAATAAAACCAGAACTAGAAGCCTGGCCTTAGGAACCTTGAGAGCTGTAAGAAACCGTGCTTGACCTCAACCCTGGATGGCTTGCTTTATTTGTGCTTACTCAAACAAAAAACTATCCCTTTGCAAACAATTTTCTGTTACAAATTAGCCTTCGGGTAATTCTATAAGCCAAATGTGTTCACTTCACCCAACAAAACCTTCAAAATCACACTCTCACAAGAAAAATGTAAAAGAAGGTGGAGACTAGAAGGGAAGATAAACAAGGAAGGACGGGGGAGACAAGAGAAGCACTGAATGTCATGGCCCACAGTGGGCTGGACAAGGAGCAGCAGAGAGGCCAGGAAGCTGGAGGCAGAGTAGAAGGAAACGAAGTCAATGAGATAACCTGGGGCAAGATGATATAAGGCCTTTCTTCCAGCACTTAGGGATATTGGGGATCAATTCTGAGAGACACAAGAAATTGTGAAAAGGTTGTAAGCAGAGGTGTGACATAAAAGATACCTTAAACTCTCTGACCTGGGGGCTTTTCCGCCGCAAGATTAAACAGGATCCACTGCATAGAGTGGTTATGAGGATAACAGGGGATAACTATAAACTCCTGGTCCAGAGCCCGGCACAAGACATGCTCCCTCTCCTCCTCCTCTAAACCTCTTCACTTAGTTAGGGAGAATCTGTGGACGGGCTTAAGTAATACAGGAGACCACAGGTGTCGGACTGAACCAATCCACTGTTCAACCATATATACAGGACAGCCATGGAGGAAGGGAGCCCCACCAGCTTCTTGAGCTCTGGGTTCCCTAGAGAAAGGTGCTCAACCAGAGGGCTCAGACTCCTTGTGGAAAAAAGAACACTGTGCTCAAATTTTACAAACCCACCCCTAGGCCCGAGGTGCATCAACACTGGGCTTCCCTCACCTTACAAAGGGCTGGAAGCATCAAGTCAATCTTGAGTTTCTTAAAGGAAGGCCTGTGTCATCCATCTCTGGAACTCTATCACCAACTGGCACAATATAAGTACTCAGAGAATCCCTAAAGGTGAGAGAGAGAGCCAAAAAGAGATGGAAAAGAGGCACAGAGAGAAGAGCTCAGACTATCAAGTGAGAGGAACCTGCCCTGAGACCCCGTTTCTGCCACCTCAATAAAATATGTGACATAGGGAACTTTATTTTACCTCTCTGAACCCTAGTTCTCCATTTTTAATATGAAAATAAGAGTCATGAAAGGATCAAGTGAGTAACAGATATGAAGAGCTTAGTAGTGTGTGGCTCCCAAAAGGTAATAAAGTAATGAAATTATCATGATTATAAAATTAAAAAGAGAGAAAGAAGAGAAAGGAAAGATTCACCTTGGAAAGGTTATCAATTTCAGCTGTATATGCACAGCCTCTTACACAAACCAGCTACCCAGCAGGTACCTACTTCCCTGGGCTTTTTGCTTCCATCAATTACCCATTTAACCATTCTCACTTCAGGCAACCAAGTCAGCTCAACAGGGGCTGCTGGTATGTCTCCATATACAATTGTTCCTTGGCCAGGGAGGAGGGCCGCAGGTTCTGGGAGGCAGGGGGTATGAGGCCATGCCAGGCGCCCGGTGGGGCCGCCATCAATGCCTGCCGTTGCTGAATCATAGCAACAAGAAAACCCTGCTCAGCTCCAGAAGGAACTTCTGAGGCCAGAAGGCCATCTGGTACTTATATCTTTCCAATCCCAGGCAATCTGACGAAGAGCTACTCCTGGCTGGAAAGACGATGTTCTACCGAGCCAACAAGAAGCCTTGAAACTCCTGTCAAACCCCTCTCTGAACTCAGGATCTACCACTCCTGTGGTCTCACTTCCATTGCAAACACAAGTCTCTGCTAGGATAAAAGAGCGACGAGTTCCAAAGTGGGGGAAACTCTAAATATGTGTAATTTTTACAGAAAGGAGCTATGCTCAGTCTCTCCCCCAAGTCCTATCCAGGGATTCTAGAATGGGAACATGCACACCCTTTTCCTTCTCGTCCTCAGCCACGGTCCCAAACTCACACCAACTGGGCAGCGGGGTCAGAAGCACTCCAATTTCTGACCAATACCACCTTCTGCTCTTAAGTGGGGCTAGAATTAAAGAAAATGATCATGGTCACATGCAAACAGATGCATGTGTTACCTTGATGCGTTTCATCTGCATCAAGATGGGGAAACGGGAAGTACAGGTGTTTAATAAGCAGTGTAGAATACTAAAATGATACCTGGTGGAAGTAGTTGGAGGCAGCATCCCGAACGAGTAGACAGATCGAAGTCAGCCCATTGCTGGATACAGCAGGAATGGCACTGCATGAATTATCCACACCACATATGAGCAAGCACAGAGTTCTCTGGTTGCATCCTAAAAATGTACCACCAGAGTCTTCCTAGTATCCTTACACCAGCCCATCAGAGGAGTAAAGACTATATCTGTGAACACACCAGTGCCCCTCTGACTGGCAAAGAAGACTGTCACGGCACTGATTTAACTATGAAGACTTGTAATGGCAACAGCCTACGGGATGATAATGAGATGTCAGTGCCTTCTGAACAACTGCTGAATCTAGGCACTTTCTAGAAGAGTACAGATGCAGCCAGCAGAAAATAAAGAGCAGTACAACACCCCAGGCTCTCTGTGGCTGCTCTGGCTATGTGGCTATCAGAGGAAATGCATCTTCTCCTAGAGCAGTGGGCTAGGAAATCTGGCTACCGTGGTAGAAGATGCGTATGCAGAAAGGACATAGTCAATGAGAAGGCAAAGGGGCTCTGTCATGCTCATGTGGTGGAAGCAGCTTGTTGCCACCTGCCCTGTTAGCAGGGGGGGGAGACCATGGCCAAGAAAGGATGATTTTATTATGACCAGGTATGGGGCCATCCATATGAGGACAACGGTCCTAATCCTATCTTCTTTCCAACTGAGGATAATAGAGAACAAAGCACAGTCCGTACAAACTTGGGTACCAGGTCAAGAGTACCTGAGTTCAAATCCTGGCTTCACTATTTACGAGATATGTGCCAGTCTTCACAGCTAGAACATAGGAATAATAATAATATATTCCTCGTGGGATTTGGGAAAAATTAAATGAGACGCTCAAAAAAGTGTCCCATGTAGCTCTCTAACTGGGAAGCATTATAATTATTACTGTTACCGTCACTATTGTTGTGGGAGTCTGCCATGCATGGATAGAGTTGAGAACAGACAGTGACTGAGGGATTCTAGTTTACCCAATATCAGCCAAACAACTATTGAAGACATTTCTCTCCTGGCCAAATACACAAAGCAACTCCCCAGTTTTCGTGTGGACAAAGGTACCATCACCCTCACTAATCAGCAAAAATGACTCCCAGTCTCCAGACACCCAAACACAGAGTGGACAGATTTTCAGCAGGCAGTATAAGAGGTAGCAAATCATAAAATGGCCTCAGAGCGTGTGAGCGAGGGGATGAATGCCTAAATGTGGCCCCATGACAGTGGCATGCTGGCACAGAAGGCCTTCCTAAGACATTAAAGAATCACGACAGAGCTTCCTCCAAACCATTTAAATAGCAGTGTGGAGAGGAACACTGGAACAATCTGGAAAGAATGAGAAAGCAGATACTATGCATTATGAGGAGATGGAACCCCGTCTTCCCCGCCTCTTTTCCGGTGTATTCCTAAATTGTGGTCTCTTCTCAATTTCCCAAGCACAGATGTTGAAGTGAAAACCTTAAAAGGCCTGGGTTATCGGAATGCTCCGGGTGACTGGTGAACTAGATTTAAAGATGGCAACGGCAGCCAAAGAATTAAAGCTACAAAGTGAAAAATTAAGAGCTGAAACGAATTTGGTTCACCATGCAAAGCTGAACTTGATAGTTTGTTAGAGAAAGATCAAGTGACAAGCAAATGACTCTGGTTTTCTAATCCCCCTGATATTTGCCTTAATTCTCCCAGACTCCTTGAGACGCTCAGTTTAGCAGGGCACGAAGTCCTGTCTTAGGAACTCAGAGTCACACTGCCCAAGGTAACATGGGGACCCCAGAGGCCCACACTAAAAAACTGGGATAACTGCCTCACATAACAGATTAGCAGACAAGGTAATGGGACAGTGAAGGCCTCCTTCCCCATTACAAATCCCTGCCCTGCCAACACCTGACTTCAGCAGCGGCCAGGAGTGAAGTCTACGCTACTGGGACCTGCACTCAGTACACACACTAACTTACAACTGGACAGAATTAGAAGGTGGGAAACCTCCGTAACCAGCCATCAGGGGACGGGGAAGAATTAGCCAATCACCCATCTATCAGACACAGAAGGACGTCTTTAGAGATCAATGGCACAAGACAAAGTCTCTATATTTCTGTGAGATACTAAGATGCCGCTGTCTCCTGGGGTATGACAAAAAAACCTGGGTGAATAAATAAAGGGGTGAAATGATAAAATAGGATCTAAATATGCAGAAAGAGGAATTCTACGACCCAGGTAACCTTTATTGAGCCTTGTCCATGATAGGTGCAAAGGGAGGATTGTGTGGGGATTAGCTGATTTTGTTCTCATAATAACCACATGAGGTAGGTATTTGTACCATTTCCCTTACACAAATGTGATCACAAGTTAAGTGACTTGCCTAAAGTTCTATAACTTAGGACAGGGTAGATTCAGGCCTGGGACCCACAGCTGTCTGGCTCCACGGCTATTTTCCTCAGCCAGCCTGAACCTAACCCAGGGCAACTCGCTCAGAATTGGTATTGTTCAGTAGGTTCTGCTACATACATAAGACAACAGTATGAGGGTCATACTAGGTCATTCCCTCAACCTGCTGAACTGTCTCTTTTCTAGTGAAAGTAGAAAACGGTTGATTGGCAAAGCTGGCTTTGTCTTTCACCAGTTTAAACGATGTTCAAAATTCTATGACAACTTGGAAGACAGATTTAAGTCACGCATGGCTTCCAAGGAGGAGCGAGGCACAGAGCCCTGTCGTAGGAACTCAGAGTCGCATTGCCCAAGGTAACATGGGTACTCCAGAGGCCCACACTAAAAAGCTGGAGTAATCGCCTCGCATAACAGATAAGCAGACAAGGCAATGGGACAATGAAGGCCTTCCCCATTACAAATCCCTGCCCTGCCAATACCTGACTTCAGCAGAGGCCAGGAGTGAAGTTCACCCTACTGGGACCTGCACTCAGTACACACTCTAACTGACTTGGTTCCAAAGTGTAAGCAACTAAATCTCCACTAGATTTCTACCATCTCTATTGTTGTAAAAATATTAAAACAGATAAAGCTGAAAGAATTTTCCAGTGAACACTTACATACCCACACTAGACACGTTATTTAACACCGTCAAGGAAGGCACAGAAGTAAGGTTGCTGGGACCAGTGCTCACTAACAAAAAAGAATAAATAAAGGCAGTCCCACAGACCCAGGCCATATTCATTCAGAGTAGAAAGTCCTGCCTGTGGCAACCCAGTGAGATATTCAACTGGTTCTTGGTTTTTTGTGGGGTTTTTTTTTTGAGTTGCACTCTGGCATATACACTCTATCACCCAGGCTAGAGTGCAGTAACATGAGCACAGCCTCGAGCTCCTGGGCTCAGGCGATCCTTCCGCCTCAGCCTCCCGAGTAGCTGGAACTACAGGTATATGCCACCATGCCCAGCTAATTTTTGGATTTTTTTTGTGGAGACAAGGTCTCCCTATGTTTCCCAGGCTGGTCTCAAACTCCTGGGCTCAAGAAAACCTCCTGGCTCAGCCTCCCTAGTAGCTGGGACTATAGGTACGCACCAACATGCTCAGCTAATTTCTTTACTTTTTATGGAGGCAAGTTCTTGCTATGCCGCCCAGGCTGGTCTCCAACTCCTGGGCTCAGGCAATTCTCCTGCCTTGGCCTCCCAAAGTGCTGGGATTATAAACATGAGACACCATGCCTGACTTCAACTGGCTCCTTTCATTAGACAGGCAGCTCTTGTGTATGCACATTCCTGTGCAGTACATTCAAGGCAACTGTTTGCATCATCAGTATCTCTTTAGAAAAAGTCACCAGGTCCTATAGTTTATACTCATGGATTTTACTGATTGCTAAAACTGGGGGAGAGTATAGGGGTCATTTAGAAAAAGCTGATCTTTTACTTTTACACTAGAGGCAGTTAAGACCCCAAGAGGTTAAATATCTTGTCCACGGTCATATAGTGGGAGAGACTTAGAACCTTCCAATAAACCATCCTAAGTTTTTGCAGATCTACTAATTGAACTGACTTGAGCAGAAACTAAGAAAACAGGAGAAAACTCCCTGAAATAGATTTTTTCCAAGCAGGTCTCCAAAACAAAGTCCAGATAAGTGAAAGAAAACTGCATTCTGCTATTCTTTAAGTCTGCGAAATTAGCAATAATCCCCTAACACCAGTTATGGTTCCTTGACCAAAGTCCAAGGGAGGCCACTATTCTAGGTGACAGTATCAAAAAGTTTCAGTACCTTTATTACAGAATGATACAGCTTCACAGTATAAAAACATTTACCCCTTCTGCCTCTGCTTGTGTCATATCTTAATTCTGCCCCCATAAGGTTCTTTCAATCTAATTTTACAACTCACAATGCATCTCTAAAACAGCAGTATGCCCCTACCATCAGGATACATGGCAGAAAATTTAAATAGTGCAATAAAACCCACGGGCATCAGCACGCATTAACTGTCCTACTATAACAGTGACTGCAGAGGAATGCCCCCATGCCACTGGAAGGAACTCTGCACTGACTGAGTGTGCTAACACACGTCCTCCTTCCCCCATCTCTGACTAATTAACACCACTGTAGGCCTTCCTATCAGGCTTGTGAAAACCACTGTGACTGATCTGGGTTCACCTAGAGCTGAAAATTACTTTGCCAATAGCACAGAACAATACTTTCCACATACACAACAACAAAGACAAGTCTCTTTGGTGGCCTCTGTTCCATATTCTTTTATGTGAAGCATTTCTCCAAAGCTTTGAAGACAAAGGACAGGACTCTATAACAGTCAACTATGGCAAGACAGTAAAAGGAAGGCAGCGTTTTCTGCCCTCTAGGACTTCCTCCTGCAATGATATCTTTGATCAATGACTTCATGGGATTTTGTTTTTGCCCCCTCCCCCCCTTAACAAAAAGCTTGGAGGACCATGGACTGTGCCATTTTTTTTTTCCTTAACTAAGAAAAGCGACTCAGTAGAAACTCAGAAGAACAACGATTATGGCAAATGACCTGCCCTCATACCCATGTGACTGAAACAGCCATCATACAGGCTCAGCTTCCTAAAGGAGCTTCTATATTTTTAAAAAATCAACAACAACAAAAAAAATCAATTATCGATCTCCTCAACAATCTGGATGATCGTCCAGAAAATGTGACTGAAATGAAAGAAGCCAGTCCCAAAGGGTTACTTATTGTCTGATTCCATTTCCATAACATTTTGAAATGACAACATTTTAGAAATGGAGGACAGATTAGTACTTGCCAGGGTTAGGGTCAGAGATCAGGGGACAAGAGGAAGGTGAGTGTGGTTACAAAAGGGCAACACTTCTTGGGGTGCTGAACTATTCAGGATCTTGACTGTGGCAGCAGACACATGAACCTGCACAGGTGATAAAATTATATAGAACTTAATGGACACATCCTGGGGAAAGCATACAGGGCAGCCTTCTGTATTATTTCATGTAACTGCAAGTAAAACAATAGTAATGGGAAAAGTTTTTTTTGTTTTGTTTTTTTTGAGTTGGAATCTCACGCTGTCGCCCAGACTGGAGTGCAATGGTCGCTCCCGGCCACCGCAGCCTCGACCTGCAGTGCTCTGGCAATCCTTCTGCCTCAGCCTTCCAAGTAGCCGGAATTACAGGCATGCGCTACCACGCCCGGCTGATTTTTTGATTTATTGTAGAGATGAGGTCTTGCTGCCCAGGCGGGTCTCGAACCCGCGGGCTCAGGCAATCCACTCACTTCAGCCTCCCAAAGGCACAGGATTACAGGCTGAGCCACCGAGACCAGCTGGGAAAAGTTTTAATATTAAAAATGTGGCTATCCTTCTATTACCTGTAGGGAAAGTTCTATGCCCCACCCCCCATCATACAATAGTGTTCAAAGGTTGGGAAGGAATCATCTAAGGGTCTGAGACAGCTGAAAGGACAAGACCAACTGTCAACAAGATAGAATATGATGACTGGGGGACATATTACAATTTAGTGGAAAAACTTTCCTCCCAGCCCAACATCCTCTTTCTAACGTTTGCTTTGCTTTGTTTTTTGAGTCAGTCTCACTCTGTTCCCAGGCTGTAGTGCACTGTCATGATCATGGCCACCACAGCCTCAACCCGCTGGGCTCAGGCAATCCTTCTGCCTCAGCCTTCCAAACAGCTGGAATTACAGGTGCACACTACCACACCCAGTTAATTTTGTGATTTATTATAGAGACGAGGTCTCGCCAAGTTGCACAGACTGGTCTCAAACCTTTGGGCTCAGGCAATACTCTTGTTTCTGCCTTCCAAAGTGCTGGGATTACAGGTGTGAGCCACCATGCCCAGCCCTCAGCCCAGCACTCTTATCAACTGCTTCAATTTAATATTTTTACCTGGAGGCAAATGAACATAGAATGTTTCCTCTTCTGTATCTCAACATTGTTAGTAACACAATTAATTAAGCAGGAACACACGCTTTTGTGGATCAATATACAAACTGAAATTCCTCAGTTTTTTCCACAGTTGACTAAATTATAAAGGAAATGTCATTACTAAATGATACATTCTATCAAAATTGAGGACGTCATAAGAGCAGTTGCTTATGAAAGAATGATAAAACACTGAACTGATATCTATACAACTTTTGAGAACCTACTATGTGCCACAGACTATACTAAGTAATAGAAATATGCGGTGAACAAGAGAGTTTATGTTGTAGTGCAGGGGAAAAAAAGAAACAAGAAAAGAGACAATAATTATCCACACAGTTTAAATGCCATGGGCCGTAGTATTTTACTACTTAAAAACACTCCAAAAGAAAGGTAATTTTGGTATCGTCTCTCCAAAGATTCAGGTTCAGGTCATTAATTCTCCAGCTGTTCAATATGGTGATCATTCACTGGCTTTTCCATAATTCAATTTCTTTGCTCATTTAAAAAAAAAATCAGGCACAGTGGTTCAAGCATGCAATCTCAGCACATTGAGAGGTCGAGGTGAGGGGACTGCCTGAGCCCAGGGGTTCAAGACCAATCTGGGCAGCTTGGTGAGACTTCCTCTCTACCATCATCAAAAAATTAGCCAGGCGTGGTAGCGCGTGCCTGTAGTTCCAACTACTTAGAAAGCTGAAGCAGAAGGATCACCTGACCCAGCAGGTCAACACTGGGGTGGCCATGAGCATGCCACTGCACTTCAGTCTGAGTGATGAAGTGAGACTCTGATTCAAAAAAAAAAAAAAAAAAAATCAAAAGTCTAGAACTGTCCAGTGGGTTGATACCCCAAACACCTCAGGGCCTAGCAGCCATAACTATGGAGTAGCTAGAATACAGGACCTAGAATAAGAAACTCTCCTCATGTCAACTGTACTGAGGGCTTCCATATGATTTTGCTTAAATAAAGTTTTCCATAGCTAGAGGAAGGAAGGAAAGGCCAGAAGCATAGGGGAAAGTAAGGCTTTAGTTTATAATGGCTCTAATTCTTCCTGCAGTGACATTCCATGATTTTACACAGAGGGTAATTCAAAATTAAATCTGTGTTTCAGTCTCAGCCCTGTGACTTAGTAACATGGTAATATGAGTATTTAATAATTCCCCCCGGAATATAATGTCCTCATTCCTATAAATCATTTTATGGATTAAAGTAAGAATATGCAGCTAGGTGCAATGGATCAAGCCTATAATCTAGAACTTTGGGAGGCCAAGGGAGGAGGATTGCTTGAGACCCAGTCTGGGCAATATAGTGAATACCTATCTCTACAAGAACAATACAAAAATTAGACAGACTTGGTGGTACATGTCTATACAGTTCCAGGTATTCAGCAGGCTGAGGCAGAAGTACTGCTAGAAGCCAGGAGTTTGAGGTTACAGTGAACTACGATCACACCACTGCTCTTCAGCTTGGATGACAGAGGGAGACTCTGTTTCAATTAATGTCAACCAATCAATATCCCTAAAGTCTTTAACAATATCTAGCACATTGTAAGTACATAATGAATGATCAATAGTATTCTCATGATAAAGAACTACAGCATCAATAGATATTTAAAAGCATTTTTATGTATATAAAATACATATACTTTGAAAAAAACATTATCACTCCCTTTGAGAGTTTTCAGTGGATTAACTTCGATTCCACTTAAAGTTTTTAAAAGTCAGCCCCTAAACAAGTCAGAGACACAACAATAAAAATAAAAATATTGCCGAACATGGTGGCTTACACCTATAATCCCAGCACTTTGGGAGGCCGAGGCAGGAAGATGATTTGAGCCCAGGAGTTCGAGAACAGCCTGGGCAACATAGGGAAACCTCACCTCTATTAAAAATCTAAAAATTAACTGGGTGTGGTAGCACACTCCTGTAGTCCCAGCTATTCAGGGTGCTGAGGTGGAAGGATCAACTGAGTCCAGGAGGTGGAGGCTGCCATGAGCCGTGATTGTCATGATCATGCCAGTGCACCCCAGTCTGGGCGACAGAGTGAGACTTCAACTCAAAAAATAAATAAATAAAATTAAAATTAAAATATTCATCCAGGAACTTTTGTGTCTCCATGTCCTACTTCTTTTATCATGCCCTGCATACTTCAAACGTTAGACGTGATTATTTACTAGAACAGAAAGAAAAGAGCATTTATTTTTAAACTTATACGTAGACAGCTTATTTAAAAAGGTTTATAATGAACTACTCTATCATGCTAGCTATAAACATCGTGCTATAATCTTTACATTTCAATTTATAGTCTCCTTCAAATATACACTAAGGCATCATAATTAAAAGTTTAGGAGATTTTACTAGGAAAGATGGCAGTGAGCTGCCCTAATTTTGACTCCCCCCAGCTGGTAACTCATGACCTGTTTTCAACAGAATTCAGATATTATAACAGTGTGCTTCTTAACTAAAGTACTAATGGAGGGTAAACACTCACTGACTTGTTTTGTTTTTGTTTTTTTAAATACACACAGATCACCTAATATCCCAGGAAAGGTTTGTTTTAAAAAAAAAAATATATATATATATATATATATATATGTCTTTTTCTGTAATGCACTGAGAAAATAATTGACATCAAAGTTAATCTGGTTTAATCCCATAATTATATGACATTTCTATTATAAACACTATATTGATTACAGGTTTGTTTTGCAAACTAAATGGCAAATTTGAGCTCATTAAAAAAACAAAATTGGCTTTAGAAACACTGTTAAAGCAAAATACCCATTTTAAAGAGAAATAAGATAAAACAAGAGTAATATTCTTAATAAAAATGGATTGCAATATATTCACTCATAAAACTGTCTCCTTCATCCATGTTTTGAATTAGGCTTCTGGTAGTAGTGTGCCACCTATTGTTGTAAAATGAACTTCTATGTTTGTGGTTTTCCTATTCACTACTACAGAAAAGCAAAGCTTCCTACTGTCTTTCTAAAGAAAATGAGTGTTTATTTTCCTTCACGCTTTTCTGTCATTATACCAACACCTGAAACATAAATGGGCCACAGAGAAATTGGTATTTTTAAAATGTTATTACAACTCCTTGAAAACATGCATCAGTTTTATCCAGTGGTTCTCATGCAGGCAATTTTGCCCCCAAGGTTATTTGGCAATGTCTGGAGAAATTTATGGTTGAGATTGGAAAAGTGGAGAGGAGAGGGAAGTGTTATTGGCATCCAGTGGGTAGAGGCAGGGATGCTACTAAACATTAGAGCACAACCCCAACAGCAAAGAATTATCCAGCCCCAAAGTCCACAGTGCTGAGACTGGGATAACCCTGTTTAATCTATTTATATTATTTCTTCCAAAGGAGAAAGACATATTTGACTGCAGAAAAAAAAAATAGAAGCCAATTCCACAAACCCAGCATTCAACAACAATCTACTAATAAAAAATAGGTAAAACATTAGAAACTACATTAGCTTAAGCAGATTTCATATAAAGACACTAGTAACAACACCCACTCACAACTTACAATTCAGTCACTTAAAAAAAATCAAAGCAAAATTGCCTTGTGATATATATACTCTCAATATGACTTTGTGATTGGTCCCCAGGCTGACTCTTATAATCCTTGAAATAAAACAATTCTCTAGTCATACTAAAGAATCATCACTGTCAATAAGCTGTTCTAGGACAAGGGCAATCTGTGGCTCATGTATCACCACTTGGTCATCTCCCTAGAACACTCTCCTGGCTCATTCCATTCATGACAGATACCAGTAATCACTCTAAGTCTCAGATTTATTCTCACATGGTGTTGGGCAGCCACTACCAGTTGATGGAGTTGCCATGGGAGATGTTGTCTATCTGTCATCCATGAGGGGATATGAATTCAGGAGAGGTGGGTTCAAGTCTTGCCTTGGTCACTGGAGGGCTGTATGAATTTGAACAAGTCGCTTAAGAGTCTCTGAGTATATTTCCTTCAGCTATATAAGATGCACCAAGGGATCTTAAAAGAGCTTTTTAATTCTAACTCTACACAAGATTTTGCAATATGAGATTTCTGGAGTAATGAGGTATTTGTACCTCAACAGCAAAACTGCCAAATACTAAATGTATGAGGCTATGTGGAAAGAGTAAAAAAGAAAGATTAGGCACACACAGGAATACAAGAACAAGATGGGAATTGATCAGAAAAACAAGTGGCCAACATAAAAGGGCATTTTATTTTTAAAAATCAAGCAACAGCATGTAGAAAAACCACACCAGAATTAGACTTGGAAGACGTCAATTTGAATGACAGCATCATACAGCGGTACTGTTTCTTTTCTTTCTTGTTATTTACTTATTTTTAATCAGGGTCTCACTCTGTTGTCCAAGTTGGAATGCAGTGGCACAATCATGACTCACTATAGCCTTGAACTCCTGGTCTCAAGTGATCCTTCCACCTTGGCCTCCCAAGTAGTTGGGGACTACAGGCACGTACTACCACATCCAGCTAATTTTTAAAAAATCTTTTGTAGAGACAAGATATTATTATGTTGCTTAGGCTGGTCTAGAACTCCTGTTCTCAAGAGAGTCTCCTGCCTCAGACTCCCAAGTACTAGGATTACAGGTGTGAGCCAACCTGCTTGGTCCAGCAGTACAGTTTCTGTGACTTAGAATCTGAGACTGAAAGCCCCAACACACAAAAGGGACTGATTCTACCCATCCAGTCTTCCTCATAGGACTTTCTCTAGATTAATTACTAAATCTTCATAGGTCAGTCAAGGGTGCCATGATTGAGTAATTTATGGACTACGCACACCACGAAATATCACAGAGCTATAGTTAGGACTGTAATGGTCTTGGGGACACTATTGAAATATGCTCACAAAAAGCTAGTTGCAGAGGGATGTGTATGCTGTAATTCTATATTTATAAACAACTAGAAAATGAATCACAGATACGTGACTACACATGTATGCAAGAAATGAGAAAAACATGTGGAACACTATATTCCAAAATGTTTTAGTACCAGGGTTGGGGTGGTAAATCAGAGATGGCAAAAAGAATGAAACTGTGGAGCAAACTATGGTTTTGATTTCAGTAAAACTGTTCCTTTGGTTTATTCTTACTCAATAACATAAAAGGTAAATCTTGGCCAGGCACAGTGGCTCATGCCTGAAAGCCCAGCAATTTGAGAAACTGGGACAGGAGAATCACTTGAGCTCAGGAGTTTAAGACTAGCCTGGGCAACATAATGAGACCTCGTTGGTACAAAAGAAAATTTAAAAATTAGCCAGATGGGGTGGTATATGCCAGTAGTCCCAATTACTCAGGAGGCTGAGGTGGAAGGATCACCTGAGCCCAGGAGGTTGAGAATGCAGTGAATTGTGATCGTGCCATTGCACTCCAGTCTGGGTTACAGAGTGAGACCTCGACTTAAAAAATTAAAATAAAACAAAAAAAGACAAATCCTATGGCTTCTAAAATACCTTAAAAACTCTTGTTCTTAATAAGTAGATAACTGACTGCCATGGGCAAGGGGAATGGGAAATGAGGACTGACAGTTTAATGGACATGGGGTTTCCATTTGGGGTGATTTAAAAAAGTTTGAAACAAGATAATGGCACACTGGGAATGTACCGATTGCAACTGAAGTGTACACTTTAAAATGTGTAAAATGGCCAAGGGCGGTGGCTCACTGAAGAGCTATATGAACTTGAGTAATCCCAGCACTTTGGGAGGCCAAGGTGAGAGGACTGCTTGAACTCAGGAGTTCAAGACCATCCTAAGCAACATAGCAAGACATCTTCACTTCAACAAAAAAAATTCAAAAAATTAGCTAGGCATGGTAGTGCATGCCTGTAGTCCCAGCTATTTGGGAAGCTGAGGTGAAAGAATCACCTGAGCCCAGGAGGTTGAGGCTTCAGTGAGTTGTGATCATGCCTCTGCACCAGCCGGGGCAACAGAGTAAAATCCTGACATAAATAAATGAAAAGATAAATAAATTTTTAAAGAATAAAATAAACTGGTTAAAATGGTAAATTCTGTGTTCTTTGCATTTTACATTTTTAAAATCCCTTGATGTTAATAGAAGTGGAAGAGACTGAGATCACCATGCTTGCCCACCACCACTAATGTCTCTATCCATAGCTACTGAGATTCTAAAGAAACGTGATGGGAAGGGGAAGGGACTATTGAAGTGCTTCTGGGGGTAGAAAGAGATAGAAACTGAAATTTTGTGGCCAGAGGATTAGAGAGACATCTGCTTCACCCTAACTCAAGAAAAGTCCAGGCCGCAGTTCCTCGACACCTTGATATCCAGCAGTCGTCTCCCGCACACGTCTTTAGTTCAAGGACTGTCAACCTCCAAGGTCCCCGAACCCGCAGCAAGGCAGTGTTCAAAGCAGAGCCTTCCCACCTCAGCAAGCTTCCTCATGTGAGGCCCGAAGCACTAGTCCCACCAAGAACATGAGAAGTACTAAGAGAGAAATAGAAGTCAGAAATTACTTATTTTCTTTTTTTGTTTTTGCTTTTCGTTTTTTTAAGAGTTGGAGTCTCACTCTGTCACCCAGGCTAGAGTACAGTGGCACACTCACAGTCACCCCAGTGACTGAGCCCAGCAATCCTTCCACCTCAGCCCTCCAAGTAGCTGGAACTACAGGTGCGCTACCATGCTCCCAGTCACTGCAGCCTCGACCTGCTGGGCTCCAGCGATCCTTCCACCTCAGCCTTCTGAGTAGCCGGAATTACAGGCATGCGCTACCACGCCTGGCTGATTTTTTGATTTATTGTAGAGATGAGGTCTCGCTACCCAGGCGGGTCTCGAACCCGCGGGCTCAGGCAATCCACTCACCTCAGCCTCCCAAAGGCACAGGATTACAGGCTGAGCCACCGAGCCCGTCTAACATGAACTTTCTAAAGCTACTCCAAGTCTATCCTCAAACTGAGTTTTAAGGTTTTATGTGGAAGACCAAAATATAGAAAGTAAAATTCTACAAGATTCCAAGAAACCAAAGAATTCCAGAACACACTTTGAGAACCACTGAACCTGGGCTGGAATCCTGCTATTTTAGAAGGGGTGTGAGAGCATCTTTATCTACACCATGGAAACATAGAGGAGATTAATTACAAAAGACTCAAGGTATAAGTTGCAATGACATGACTACAAAATCCATGGTGATGAGAGAATCGCTTGGAAAAACACTCCTACAGGAAATGAAAGGGCAGCAAGGAACAAGGGAAAGAGTCCAGTTGTGAAAGCTTCATACACTGCTACTTTCACTGTCTACATGCTCATGCCTTAAACTTAGCAGCTGCAATCCCAGATAGCTTAAAGATGGTTTCAGGGACCTAAGTAGCACACTGGGCACAAAATCGGCAAAGAGAAGGCCTGTTGTCAAACAGGAGAGCCGCGCAGTAACTGTGCACACATTCTGATGCAGTAAAAATAAGAAAAAATTAAATTGAGCCATCTCCAAAAAAGTCTTTATGCCACTATAACCCAGAAGCCTTACAACTTTACTAGAAAAATTAATGCAAATATATGACTCATGCAGCAAAGAAAAAAATTCTAAAACATATGGAATTCTGAATCTTAAACTCAAAAGTATAACACATAGTTTCATGGGTAAATCAGAAATAACTATCCTTCTCTATTGCACTATTAGCATGATCTTCCTCTACAATGCCCACATTATAGACTGTTAGGATATGTGGATCTTCAAATAGCTACACTCTTACCTGACCACCTGGTTTAAGCATCAGGAAAGTATTGCCCACTCAGACTGCTCATATTACAGGAAAACATATTTTTGTGTCTTATCTATGTCCAATATACTAGCATAGCATTTAAGAAGACTGCAGATTGACAATGCTGCATCCATAGTGCACTAGTATAATTTTCCTAATAGTGTGAGTTTTAAAAAGTGTGTTCACACAGACCTTAAGGGGGAAAAAAATCAGAGTTTTGAAACAGGGTACAGTATTGCAGGTATGGATGTAGAGTAGTAAAAAGAGGAGACAGAGAAATCTGAACTTTTTGCCAGGGACTTTACAAATCTTCCCTCATTAACTCCTTACAACACATAGATCAAAGTAGGTGAACTCAGACCCATTTTGTAACTGAGAAAACCGAAGTTCAAACTTATTTGAAAATGAAACAAATCCACCTCAAAGTGGCCTAAACATAACTAAACTGAAGGGTGAGGAAGTTACTATCTCATGTACCTGTTCAGGGGTACACCTTGTGTGCATGTGCACAGTAATGCTAAGTCCAGGGCTCATAGACTCTCATCAGGTCTCATTCTCTCTCTTCCTGTCAACTCAGTTCTGCTGTCTAATACTGGCTTCACTCTTGAACACACCTTTCTCTTTTGATGGGCTACCAGTTCCTCCTAGCTTTTGTTTCTATAAGCACAGAAACCTCATCATAGAAAGACTTTGACATGGCAGTGTGAAATAAAGCAAGGAACTGAGTTTCATTAGATAGGCCGTGGCTCATGGCCATCTCTGATCCAATCAAAGCAATCTAACAACCTGAATGACCAGAACTGGGTCACACGTAGATTTCCAGAGCCCAAAGAGGGACAATAGCTAACCCTAGAATATAACAACTCAGAGGTGAAAAAGGAAGGGGCCACAGTTAATTCCTCAGAAGGCTTCTTTCATATAAAGGCTTTCCTACTACCTTGCTTTCCTTATTATATGTTGTGTAGTGAAATTCCCCAAAATTCTCTAACTTCAGACACCAGTAAACATTTATTATCTGTCACCATCTCTATAGGTCAGGAATGTAGCAGTGGCTTAGTGTGCAGTTCTAGATCAAGGTTTGTAATGAAGTTGCAGTCAAGATGTCACCTGGGTCTGTAGTTACCTGAGGCTTCTCTTGGACTGGACATTTCCTAGGTTGTTCACTCACATGTGCTGGCAAAATGGTGCCACCTGTTGGCAGAAGGCTCAGTTCTTCCCCAGTGTCCTAACAATATGGTGAGCTTGTTCCAAAGGAAACAATGATGAGGCCAAAGCCAAAGCTGACAATTCCTTTATGGCCCTGTCTAATAAATCTCACACTTTCACCTCTGTCATAGCCTACTGATCACACAAGCAAGCTCTGCCTCTTTGCGTAAAAAGATCAGAATAGAGTGTGAATACCCAGAAGTAAGAATTATAGAGGTGGAGACATTCCAAAGTGAACATATGCCTCTAAAAATTCAATTTTCTCATACTTCATAGTCCCCTTCTCGGCTTTAACTTTTTCTCCTTAGAACTTATCACTACTTAATGAACTTTACTCTTTGTCTGTTTCCCACAATAGACCATAAGCTCCTTAAACACAGGCAATTTTTTGTTTTGTTCACTGTTTTATCCCTGGCATCTAACGCAGCAGCTGCTACCAAGAAGTAATTCAATAAATGGAAGTTAGATGAACAGATGCAAAGAAGAAGGGAAATAGATGCTGGGTAGGCAGGAGCAATAGATGCCTAGTCAAGGTCTTTGAGAAGCCCAGCTTTCAGAACCTTTGAAAATCCATGCATGTATATCCATATGCTTTACTGGGAACATTTTTTAAAATAGGCCCCTTGAGCCAAGAAGGAATCAGGCAATTTTCATAAAGCAAACTTCCACAGTGCTATCACCCATGGCAATCAAAGCCCAAGGCCCTCAGCGCTAATATGAACTTGACAAAAGACAGAGGTACCACGATATGAAGAGCACTAAGTAAACTGGGAATCCAAATCCCCTATTATAGTATTGATTCTGCCTCTAAAATGAAGACTCAACACTTCACCTCTCTGGGACTCAGCTTCAATGCTTGTAAAGAGCAACATATTTCTAAGACTTCATCCCAATTATAATACCATCAAAGCTGGACACTGACTGCATATTTTTTAAAAAACTGACAGCATATTTTTAAAAAAATTGTTCAGGTAAGAAAATCAGAGTTATGCAAGTGATGTGTCTAAACACAAATCTGCATCTTAACGTAAAGATCCATTTTTGAATTGTTATCCCTAGTACCTAACCCGCATTATAATTACTACATAACATGCTTGAAATATAATCACTGTGACAGATTCTCCAGAAAGGTTAAAATAATCCTCATTACAACTATATAATTGACTATAAAAAGAGAAAGACCCCATTTCTCTTGTAACAGCACAATGAACAAACAAAAATGCCTCCTTTTCAAAGATTATTTTTAGTGAAGGACAGAGGCAGAGAGACAAAATAATATCAAGTATTGCCTTCAAACACCTTAGAAAGAAATTAACACAGATGGTTTTGCTAAACTCCCTAATATCTAGTTCCAAAAGCATTAGAAATATTTTACCAATAACCAAAAATACAGTTCCAACTACATCAATACTGTATTAGTTATCTATTGCTACATAAAAATTATCTCAAAATCTAATAGCCTAAAATGACAATATTAATTTCATTACAGTTTCTGAGGGTCAGTTAATCTGGATAACCATCATCATAAAACACAAAATGATATGAGGCCAGGCACAGTGGCTCATGCCTGTAATCCCAGCACTTTGGGAGGCCAAGGCAAGAGGACTGCCTGAGTCCAGGAGTTCAAGACTAGCCTGGATAACATGACAACACCTTATCTTTTACAATAAAATAAAATAAAAAATTAGCTGAATGTGGAGGCGCAGACCTGTAGTTCCAGCTACTTGGAAGGCTGAGACAGAAGGATAGCCTGAACCCAACAGGTTGAGGTTGTGGCAGCCATGAGCATGCACTATACTCCTCTCTGGGTGACAGTGAGACTCTGATTCCAAAAAAAAAAAAAAGGGAAAAAAAAGAAGTGGTTGCAATTTTAAATGACTATTTAATCTGAAAACTACTTTCTTACCTACAATTTCTAATTTTTTACTTTACCAATTATTCTATTGAAGGTAAACAGAGAAAAAACTGATTGTGCTAGCCATGCTAGAACCTCAATCAGAATATGTTTCTATCATTAGAAATAAATACAAACCCATCAAGAATAATCTAAGAATTCCAAGATTCCTAATGATAATCCTCAGGCATTTAACCTTTTAAAATAAATGTGCTCTAAGTTGTAAGTATACTTCACCCTAATCTAATGTCTGGAAAATAGAAAAGTAATTTAAACAATCTGTTCCTCTAGTATGTAAATCAACAAGTATTAGATGTGAAAACGAGTATCACATGTTCTCACTCATATAGTGGCCCTTGAACATCTGTCGTAATACTATAAGAAAAGGATTGACAGTGGTGGGAAACTATGGGGGGAGGGGAAGGGAGGTGGGATTAATGGTAGTAAATATCTGTCTGGGGACGGGGAGACACTCCTTATCAACAAGGGTGCCTGAACGAAACATATTTGTATATCTAACCCTTAACTGTACCCCACAATACCAAAATAAAAAATATTGATTAACAACAAAAAAAAAGAAAACCACATTTTGAAAATATTAGGGAAGTCTATACTAATAAAGCACACTAGGAGATATGTAGGTAAATCTACTTGGTGGCAGCAGAGATTGTGTATTTTCTGACCACTCAGTATCTGTATTCCTAAAAGCAGCTGGATTTTCTTTCATGTTAATGTTTTCCCAACTAGATCCTTTCTTGAGGAACCATTCAAGCAGGGTATTCATCCTCCCCTAGAGTAGACTCATTGTACAATGAAAAGACTTTGAAACACAAACAGTGAAAAAAGTTCAGAACAGATTCATCACTGAAGCTTATTCTTTCTGAGCTGGGTTTTTCACCCTTACAGAAGATTTCTCCAGCTCCCTTATCTTTCTCCAACAAAGTTCATCCTTGCTTAAACTTAGCCAGAGTAGCTTTCTATTGTTTGCAACACTGACTGACACAGTGTAAGTTAATTTTTTATCATTTGCGGACTCCATCTCAGTGCCTGTTCAAGGCCAAGGGCACTCTGCTATCAGTGAGTTGGGGAATAGAGAGAGTTATTGTTAACATTTTGCGAAACCCACCTATCCTGACACCTATCTCATCAGCACTGAAGTCTCTCAGAAACCTAGCCACAGGTGCCCATACAAGCTTCCTCTTTCCAGACACAACACTGGGAAGCAAAACTGAGATCCAGCTTCATACAAAGGTTTATTTTGCTTTGCAAAAAGGATCCCTAGGATTTGCTTAAAGAGGGTGCTCTCATTTTTGCAGTGTCTGTTCAAATGTGAAATGTGCCTACCATAAACAGTGGCATATGTGTACATGGATGCATAGATGTTCCATAAAGTATCACCTTAATGTCAATAAAATATAAACAATCTAAACATCTAGTAATGGAGAAGCAAATAAATAACCATGGAATAGCCACAATGAGAAAATACTTTTCAGCAGTTTAAAGCAGGAAGTATTTACAAACTAAATTAACATATACAAGGTATAAAAGCAAAGTCAATGTTTTAAAGTATATTATTTATACATGCAAACCATATATACCTTCTATGCTTAAAAATAAAAGAACTAGAATATCAACTATTTCCTAAGAGGATATGAAACATGCTCACATACACATTAAAAGCAAATTAATAGTATATACACAAAACCAATGATAGGTTTTTATTTGAGAGAAAGGGGAAAAGGATTTGAGGTTAGGGAACAATTAAAGGAATAAGTTTTGTGTGAAACAGTTCAATTGTTCACCAGGAGAAACTAACTGTATTGTTTACAACAATTAAAAATCAATAACAAAAATAGCATAGCCTTAAAAAGTTCAATTCAGCTTATGTCAATTCTGCCACTGAAACCTTGCAGAAACAGACTAAAATAAAAGGAGTTTCGGCAGGAATGGAAAGATGACTTGAAACACAAAGTCTGGGGTTAACTAGTTAAGCACCCTAATCCTTTCGGACCTGCTATGGGTATATTCGGGATTTGTTCTATGTACAGCTACGGCTATTCCACTGTAGCAAAGAAAAAAATGCAATTTCTAAGTGCAGGTATCTTTTGATTACTGTGTAGGCTTCCCTCACAACACATCGCCTTCTAGTTCATTAAGTCCGTCACAGTCTCTTTTTTTTTTTTTTGAGTTGGAGTCTCACTCTGTCGCCCAGACTGGAGTGCAG